>NC_031777.1:2301791-2313038 GCF_001522545.3 Parus major | reverse complement strand
CTCCTCCGGGTGTGGAGAGGCTCTGGGGGCAGCAGGAGCTCGGCTGTGTCTCTCTCCGGTGCTCTTTTCCGAGCACAGCCCGGAGGGGGGAAGCAGCCGCTTGGCAGGAGCAGCCGGCGCATCCCCCTGCGGCTCCTGCCCGCCCGGCCACGCGTCGCTTCGTGTTAGATCAGGAGGCTGGAGTGACCTTGAGAGATGCTGGGTGGTTCCAGCCCTCCAGCCAGCCTGGAGATAGCCTGGCAAGGGATGAGCCAGGCTTTACCCTGGTGGGACTCAACCCCCGTGAGATTTAGTGGCTGATCTACCCCAGACCTCAACATTTTGGGGATCTGAGGTTCAGGGATCTGGGAGCTCTTCATCTAAGGCAGTGCTACCCAAACCCAGCTGTTCAGATGAAGGGTTGGTGTCAGTGAGGACACACTCAGGGCTGGCCCTGCTGTCATTTCCCGGAGCCGGTGGCCTGTGACTTGTCCCTACAAGTACCCGCACCGTGATTCACCATCTCCCGCTGGAGACCAGCCTGAGCGAGCATGGAAATCAGGGTGAATTCTTTTGGCCGTGCCGAGGGCAGAAGACTCATCACCCTCTCTCCTGCTCCTCCTCTGCCCCGAGAGTTCCCACGGTGGCAGCCAATGGTGCTTATCTCCGTGGGAACGAGGGCACTGCCCGTCCGTCATCAGATGTGCTCAAAGCAGCCGGCTCTGCTGGGAGGGACCGCGGGTGACAGCCCGCTGCCTCTCCAAATGCAGCAGCCAGCTAATTGTGCAGGTGGGACAGGCTGTGTCCCGTGCTTTGGGGACAGCTTTAGTGCCAGAGTCCCCTGGGAAAGTTTGGCTCAGCTGTGGCCGCCCTGGGATGCAGCTCACAACGGAAAGAGAGGCTTCAGTGACAATAAAGTGTCAATACCGTCACTGACACACAAATGTCGCCTTTGGGTGGAATCCTTGTCCTGCTGCTGCCTGCTGAGCCTTGGCTGAGGAGTGGGGAAAAACCAGGACCTAAGTGGAAGCGGGTGGTAAACGGAGCTCCTCTCGTTTCCTTTCCTTGTGCAGCAAAGCCCTCTCGTGGAAGCTGGCTGCAGCTTGCCAGGGAAAAGCTGGCTGCGATGTGCTGCCTCTTCCCGGGAGATGCAGTCTGCTCCCTGGGACTCTGTCCCCGGCATCCCAAGGCCCCCAGCCTCAGAGGAGGTGGCACAGACCCACACGTGCCATTACATCCCTGAAGTGCCCATCAGCGCTGTGTTTCGTCCCGTGGGCGTTCCCAGGTTTTTTCAGGGAGCTGCTGAACCTGCTCTCTTGGCTGTGTTAGGAGATGCTTGGCACAGCAGGGGCAGTGTGTGGTTGTGGTGCTGCCTGGATCTGCTCCAGACCCCATGGCACATCCCCAGAGCCTTGGCAGGGTGTTAGGGTAGGTTTGGTTTGAAAAGACAGGTGTCTGCTAAGGAAGGCAGAAACTCCCCTTGAAATGAAAAAAAAAAAATAAAATAAATAAAGTAAACCACCCCCTCACCCCTGAATTATTATAATCTTGTAATTAAGGTGCTCTCGAGCAAAGATATGAGAATAGGAATAACAGTTCTTTACTAAGGAAATTAAAATAAAAATGCAGGAGTACGAAAATAAAACGAAACAAACCAACCCACTGGCAGAGTCAGAATACAAGCTGCCAGCCTGTTGGGCAGGGTGTTGGTAGCAGTTTAATTAAATGGTGGCTGTAGCTCTCCTGGAGTGGCAGATGTGGTTCTGTTGAAGCAGTGACCCTGTGGAAGGGTGTAGTTTTTCTCTGAAGGTCCAGGGGTGGTGTAGATGGGCCAGAGGAAGAAAGGCTGTGGTGTTCCAAGGCTCAGATTATATCCAGGTAGGAATGCTGGGCTCCTCCCCCTGGGTGGAGCATCTCCCCATGGGATGATGGCATTTTATCAGTCAATGGCCCATTAACAGAAGAGATCCCCCTCGAGGGAGAACTGATCAGGGAAGAGATAAAGAACTCTTCCCCACCTGGTTTCAACAGCTGGCCCATTAACAGAAGATATCCCCCAGTTATGAGGTCATGAAAGAGATAAAGAGAAACTGCCCCACATATTTTTAACAGCTGGTAATGGATATACAGACCTTTGTTTACATCTTGCATTGCAACCCAAGGCACAGGGACAGCTCCCTGGGGCCAGCAGTGCAGGGTGTCAACTTATTGTGACATGAAAGAGGCTCAGAGATGAAGCCAAGCCCAGGCACACACCATAAACACCAGCACCCCCCAAACCTGCTGGGGCAGATGTGCTGCCTGGGAGAGGGGAAGACACCAGGATGGGTCCCTGCTTTGTGGTGGCTTCCCTGCCTTCCTACAGGAGGCAATGGTAGTTCCTTCTGGAGGTGTCCAGCTCCTGGACAGGACGCTGGGTGGCTTTGTGTTACTCCTGGCAGGGTCCTTGTCCTGTCCCCCATGGCTCTACCAAGGTGACACTTATTTGGTGCATTATATTTAGTTATATTTAGTTATATTTAGTTATATTTAGTTATTTACTGCAGCGTACCTTGGCTCACCCGGGAGCATCACAGTCCTGGGTGATGGGACATCGCTGTCACCTCTCCTCCCCTGCAAAGCTGGGTCCCAGCTCCAACACCTGGGCATCCCACCCACACCCAAAGGCTGCATTTAAGCTCAGCCCAGGGTTTTTAGTTCCTAGTTGGGCTCTCTGGGGGAGGTTGGGCTGTTGTGCTCCTCTGAGGCTCCCCTTTGGCCGTGCACCAGGGTGTGGATCAGACTGAAGTAGCATCTCCCCTCCTTGCTCTCCTGCAGCACCCAGGGAAGGGGATATTTCCTCCTTGGGAACCCTTTTGGTGCTGTTGACAGTAATTGGGTGTTTTCCCACCCCAATCCTGGCTCTGTGATGATGGTGGGTGTGTTTTGCAGGCATTGATACCTCCTGACCACTAAACCACATCAAACCCCCCCAGGAGCTGCGATTTTTCTTTGCACTGCTTAAGCACTTGGTTCCCTTTGTCCTGGCTGACTTTAATTCCCCCTGTTGGGTACGTTAAAGTAATTTTCTTGCACTTCCAGTGATGCAAAAATTGTTATGCTGGCTGCACTTTTTAATTCTCAAATTGTAGAGTTGCCACCTCCTTGCCTGGGGGCTGATGGCAGGCTGCGTAAATATTTAGTGTTTCTGCTCCCCTGGCATCAGCCTCTTGGTTTTCCCAGCCCACCTTCTCTGCTGTTGTCAGCAGGGGCTTGTTCCTCGGGCTCTGGGGGCTGAATTACACCCCACTGGAGGTGATGGGTACAATATTCCTGCTGCCTCCGAGTGGAGAGTGGGTGCATCTCTGTGCTCAACGTGAAGCAATCCTCAGCTTTGTTGTGTCAGCAGGTGCTTTTCGCAGATGGGTTGCTTGGTAAAGGTTTTAGTGGCCTGGTGAAGCTGATTTTCTGGTGGAACACGGAGGGGAAGCAGGGCTGGATGTGGATTTGTTTGCCTTGGAGCATCCCCCGGTGCTCACGGCAGGCTGTGTGCCTTGGAGCTGGAATGTGCATCCTCCGTGGCCAAGCCGGCAGATGGGGCTCCTGCCCACGGCGAGCTGCTCCAGAGGAGGCTGCAGAGCCGGGCAGCCAGCGCTGGGCTGAGCCAGGGATGTTTCCTGACCCCAGTCCCTCCTAGGGAGTTTTTACTTCACTGCACAAGCTTTTTGTTTTTGCCTCCTCGTTGTCTCCCGGCAGCCGAACTCAGCATTTCCTCCAGGCTGTCCTTGCTGTGTCGGGTCACACACATTTGGGGTGAAGGGATCCTCGACCTCTGCTCAGCTTCACCCCATCACCTGGCCCAAATCCACCTCTGAGCTGCTCCTGGCCACGCCCTGGGGACCCTTTCCTTGTGGTGGAGTTGTACCGAAAGTGGGGGATTTATGCAGTGAGGTGTCAGCTCTTGGTGGTGTTGGCCCCTTTTTTCCTGGGCTGGGGGCTGAGCTCAGGTCAGGACCATGTTGGAGCAGGGAATCTGCTCTGCTCTGGCAGCAGAGCATGGATTTGCTGTCTGTCTGGAACCTACTTCTCCTTTATTGGAACAGAAGCGATCTGCAGCTTGTGCTGGACCAGAGGGAGGTTTAGGTCAGGAGGACCCTGTGGATGAATGCTCATGTCCTGTGCTGTCCCCTCTGTTTCTGCTGTGCCTGAGCCCCCCACAGCCATCTGGGATGTCTCACCTGCCTGGTTCTTCCCTGCCCTGAGCACCTCCAAAGGCACCTCCTGGCATCGTGCTCGGGGTGCTCCTCTCCCCCTCTGAGCTCTGGCACTCTCCCAAGCCTGGCCAGATGTCCTGTGAGCATCCAGATACAGCGTTCACTTTAATTGTTCAGCAGCATCTTTGATCAATAAATCACCCTCTGCCATCTCCAAAGCAATAAAATAAAAACCTCCTGGGTGCCGAACGAGTTGGTGGAGATGAATGATTTTCTCATTGCCTGGCTCGAGCTGTAAAACATCCTCTTCCAGGCTTTGTCACTCCTGGCTCCTCGTTCTCATCCTGCTCGACATCTCCCTGGGGGGAGCTCTGCTCCAAGGGACATGAGGAATGGCCTGGAGCACTTGGCCCAGCTGGGAGATGACTGACAGCATTGGGAGCTGCTGTGCTGCCTGGAAATCGCTGCTGCGCTCTTGGAAGGGGACCAGGAGTGCTCCAGGCCCCATCCTGCCTCTTTCTGGCAGGCAGAGGAGGTTTGGGACACGTCTCCTTGATAGATCCATTCCTCCCTGGGCCATGATGCTGGAGATTCCTGCTGCCATCAGCTTCCCTGCTGGCTATTTTCTGAGGTGAGGGAAGAGGAGGTCTGGGGAGTACCTGAAGCTGTTTCTCTGTCAAATCACCAGTGACTCAGAGAGGGGGTGTGGGAATGAGTTGATTTTGGATTTTATGTGAAGTCTAAGGGGCTTCAGCAGCAGGATCCAGATTCATGGAGCTGCGTGATGTTTGCTGCAGAGAGCTGAAAAACTGAAACTGAAAAGCTGGAAACCAAACTAATTCTGAGCTCAGGTGGTGAAAAAGTCTGGAAAGAGAAGACTACAGAGGGCTGTGAAATAAAAAATGAGCTTGTTTGCTCTCTGCCACCACGTCTGCAGGCTCTGAGAGCTGTGAGGGTCACGAGGGCGATGGCATTGCCCCACATGGGGACTGCAAGTAGGAGCAGCTCGTTCTCATTAGGCCTCTGGTGATGACATAGGATGTAATTAGGCAAACTGGGGAGGTTTGTGCCTTTTTGGAGCACAGGGAAGGGGATGGAAGGCAGTGGGTCACACTACCCCATCCTCTTTCCCCCCCCTGAACAATTCTCCTCACTGGCAGCAGTTGCAGTGGATTTGAGCAGTCATTTTTCTCAGCTGCTGGGCAGAGTCAGCTTCCCTCCAAAAATATCTGGGAATATCTGGGTGTTCTCCCTACCCCTGGCAGTGCTCAGGGTCTCACAGAGCTCCTCAGGAATGCAGACACGTGGCAGGTTTGGGGTTTGCCTGATGATCCCCTTGTGCATGAAGAGGGGCTGAGAATGGATCCCTGACCCCCAAATGTGGGCCTTGAGGGAATCCAGCTGCCTGCCCTCAAGCTCCTTTTTGCCCTCAGAGATGGACAGATCTTCATCCAGGAAAGGCAGACCCCTTCCTCATCCCAGCCCTCTGCAAAGCCAGCACAACCTTCCCTGCCTGGGGGGGACTCACATCTTGGTTTCTCTCTGATCTGAGTAAAGAACCCTTGGTGAGGACACCTGAGTCCCTGGGCAGCAGGGAAATCTGCTTTTCCCAGTGGGAAATCCAGCAGGGAACACCTCCCTGAGGGACATTTTATCCCATCCCCAGGGGTTGTGGGTGCTCTTTGCTGCTCGTTCTGTGTGCTCGCTCCCAATTAGCTGTGTGCTGATGAATCCTGCAGGTTAATTGCGTTTGTACAGAGAGGAAAAACCAAACAACATGAACACCAAGGAGATGATCTGCCTGCTGTTCTAAACTCATTGTGCTCTGGGATGAATTCAGGGCTGTTTCTGTCGGGTTTTGTTGCAAAGGAGGCGGCAGAACCACTCTGAGCTCCCTCTTCTCATCCTGGTGCTGCTCGCTCCTGAATCCCTGCTCTTTTCAGTCTCACCATGGCTGGGATCTCTGCAGGCACCTGATGTCCTGGGCTGCTCTTCCCTGTCTCCCATGGAGCTGGAATGCTTTCTTGGAATCCTCGTTGCAAGCTCCCTGCAGCTTGGGAAGCGTTTCCAGCACGGAAGCATCGGTGTATGTTTTGTGGGATCTCCCAGGGACTCGTAAAATCATCCTTTTTATGATTAAATCCGATTTTGTGGCTGTAATGGATCTATTCTGCTGTTCCTTGGACCTTTCTCAGAGGTGCAGCTGATGACTGCTGTGACAGGATCTTCTGGCACCATGGTGTGACCCCCCTGCTCTTCACAGCTGAGAATTTGGGATTTTTTTCCATAGGAAAAATGGATCGTGGCAGGAACTGTTGTGTTTGGAACCTGAGGTGCTGGGAGCCTTCAGGCTGCCTTGTTTGGGAGTGGGGGGACAGGAGGAGCACACGTTGAGAGGAGGTGGATGAAAATTCCGACTGCACCAATTTAGTCTTCCTTCAGCTGACAAAACAGTTTTCCCCACCAGGAAATTGCAGTGCTTCAACGCTCAGCTGTCTCAGCCGGCAAATAAAAGGTGATTATTCAGCATGGGGATGCAGGGTTGTGCTCTAGAGTGCTCCCAGGGTTGAAAACCTTGCTCTCCCAGGTGCACAGGAGTGACCTGGAGTGCTGGATTTGAGCAATCGCCGCCCAGAGCTGCGTCTCTGCCTTCAGCACCATCGTGAGAGGGAGGCTGAGCTGGTGCCTTGTCCCTGTTCCGTGCCTGAGTGATGCTGGGGCAGCTTCATTTGCCACCACAAACCCTCAGTGCCCTCCTAGGCTCGCACTGAAGAGCCCCAAACCCGCAAGAAAATGTCCCTGAGGCAGCTCCTGGTACTGAGATGAGGAGGGCTCTGTCTCTCCTGGGCTCCTGCCCCTTTGGAGCGGCCTTGGTTCCCTGGTAACCCAAAAGGACTCTGTGTTTTGTGGCCCCACCAGAGCCTGGATTAGGGCTTCTGCAAGCTCTGCTTTGCTCTGCATCCTTTCCCTTGGCAGCAGAGCGAGGAGGGACAGCCCAGGAGTCCCAGGGTGGGAGGAAAAGCTGATGCCAAAGCCTTCCCTTGCTGTGCTACTTCCCCAGTCTGTGGGCAGAGGCTTTTAATGGGGACTCTGGGTGGTGATGGCTGCATCCATCTGCCTTTCAGCTCTAGCAAGATGTCCTGTCACTGCCTGTGCCTGCCAGGCATTCTGCTGTTCTGGGGTGTCCCTCCTGGCTCGTTTCTCTGGCAGCATCTCCTTGCAGGGAGTAATTAGCTCAGAGCTGGAGCAGTCGATGCTGCAGCTGAGATAAAGGGAAGGGAGCTCGGGAGGGGACCTTGGTGCTGCCATGTGCCACCAGGGAGGGTGGCCCAGACCCCCCTCCAGGGCTGCCTGAGCTCTCTGCTGGTCCTAATTACAAGCTGGGCTGGCAGGAGACCCTTTCTGGGCTGGCAGGATTGCTCCCAGGCTGGGGGAGATGGCAGAAGAGCCACCTCAGGGCTCTGGAGCTGTCCTTTGCTGTGCCAGCCAGGCCCTGGTGCCAGGCTGGGAAATTCCCTTTTTTTGGGGGAAAAATGCTCTTTTGAGGTTTTTTTTCCAAAAGGAGAGGGCTGTCTGGTGCCCTTGAAGGCTTGTGGCAGCTCATCCAGGAAAAGCTGTAAGGTGCTGAGAGGTCTTGGGGTGCTTGTGCACCCATCCTTCAGCAAGGTGAAGGCTGCACAGAGAGCATGGGCTGTGTGCAGGAGATGGAGAGAACCCCATCAGGACGGGCAGGTGAGGTTTGGGTGGCAGCTGGAGCTGCTTCCTGGGGGCCTGCAGGGCTCTGGCTCCTGCTAAAGCCACCCAAGGGTTCTGCTCTGCCATGTGATGGAGGAATTGGCACAGCTCCGTGGTTGGCAGCTGGAGAGGATGAGACAAGAAGCCCCCCCTCGGTGTTCACTGCAGAGAAGGGGGGACAGGAAATGGATGTTCTCACTGAGCTTCAACCAAGGGGATAAGAGAAACAACAGGAGCAAGGAAAAGCCAGGAGAGGAAGTGATTCATATCTTTAATTCACCCTCCAGTTGCTATTATCCCATTTTATTAGCGCTCCACGGCAGTGTTCGGAGGCCCCAGCTGAGATCAGTGTCCCACACGTGCCTAGCCTGGAGTGGGAGGTGCAGTGAGGAGAGCCAGGAACATCCTTCATCTGCAGGAAAACCAGATCCTGGGGTGGAGGAACAGCTCTGCTGCCTGAGCTTTCCTCCTGATCCCAGTGGAGAGGGGAGAGGATTCCCTGGAGGACGCAGAAAGTGCTTTGTGTAAATCACTCTCCACCCCTGCACGTTTCTGCTGCGTCTGGGGCCATGCTTGGCTCTTTCCATCACATCTCTTGGGCCTGTGACAAACACCTGGGTCGTCTGCTGCCCTAAAACCTGCCAGGTTTGTATTTCAGAGCTGCAGCAGTTGCAGCCAAGGAGGGCAGCTGCATCCCAGCCGTGCGACAGGAGGCTTCAGAGCAAGAGGAGTCAGGGATCTGCTCTCCATAATCCTCATTCTGGGCACTGGGGAAAGGGCTGGAGCTCAAAAGAGCATCTCAAGTCAGCTCCTCGTGCAGCAAACCTCTATTTAACTATAAAAGCCCGTGCTGAATGAGTTTGGTGTTGAGCAGAGCTGGCCAGAAGAGGAAGAATTTGTCTCCTGTGACAGCAGGCTGGAGGTGGGTTCTGCTGGGCTCAGGGCAGGCAGAAACCCCCCTGAAGTGAGGATGAAACCCTGGGGGAGGCCTCTATGGGGCAGCTTTGATGCTTTGGAGGCATCAAAGGCAGATTTGCAGTAGGGGCTCGTGTGCTCATAAGAGATCAGTCTCGTGCAAAACACAGATTTTATAGTCACAAAATATCCTGAGCTGGAAGGGGTCCACAGGGATCATTGAACTCCTGGCCCTGCACACTCCCATGTGCCTGGGACTGTTATATAGGTTTAATCAGCAAGACAGTGCAAGGGGAGGCTTTTTTCAAGTAGGAAACAGCATTTTTTAATGTAGGAAACTGCCTCCTAGAGTCCCTGGGTTGCTGTGGGTCCCTGTGTGAGGCTGGAACTGGCCAGCCAAATCCCCAAGGCCTGCACTGGCAGAAGAGCAAAGCTCATTACAGGTTCTGAGATGTTCCTGGGGGCAAGGTGGGTGTTACAGGGTGGTGGTTTCACCTGTAGCCTGTAGAATGACCAAGGATGATGTCCTAGGTGGCAGCAAGCTGTCCCCAGGGATGCAGAGCTCATGGATCCACCCTGGAAAAGAGCCAGAGGGGAGAAGCTGGTCCAGGCACCTGGAGACCAAGGGGGAACAAGTTCACCCCAGCCCTGGAGTGGTTTGAGGGGAAGGCACCCCCACAAAGCCTTTAATGGGATCCAGCAGGCCAGTGACCTCCTGCAGATGTGATTTTCTGATCAGCATCCTAAATAAGGGTCTAATTTGCAACTTCCTGGGCTGGAGTGCCCAAACCCAGGGACCAGTTCCTGGTGCTGTAGGTGCTCCTCCAGCCAGGGCTCCTGAGCAGTTTCCCAGCAACAATTCCCTGCTGCCTTCAGCTGGAGCTGCCCAAATGTGAGCTCCGAGGGAAGGGGGAGAGACGGCGGAGCTGAATCTGCTGAAATCCCAGGCTGAAAAGCTGAGTCTTCTCCTGGCTTTCCTCAGAGCAAAACACCCAGCTCTTGTTTTGGAAATTTCCACAGGAGGAGGTGCAGGCAGCCCTGGGCATCCCTGAGGTGAAATCCTGAGGGAAACAAGGAGAAACTTTCTGAAGGTGAGGTGGGTCAGGGTGAGCCCAGCAGGTCCTGCAGAAGGAAGGGAGGTGAGAGCAGAGAGCCTCAGCCTCAGCTCACGAGGACAATTTCTTTTCCCCCTTATGCCATTGCTCAATCCAGGTCTGCATTTCCAGATTTTAAAAATAGTGCAGTAGCTTCTGTTCCCCATCAGCTGGGTAACAGGCTGTGCTCAAAGCTGGTACATGTAGGCCTTGTTTCTGTGTTTCCTTCTCATAATCTTCATTTTTCACGTACTTTTGAGACTGCAGGTTCTCCTTGGCACAGTCAGCTGCACCACTCCAGGTTTGTCCTGGAGGAATTCACAGCTGGGCTGCCTCAGTGAGACATTCCAGCACCCTGCTGGCCTCTGGGAAATGCTGGCACACTGTGGTGCCTTTCCATGTGCTGCAGGCAACCTCTTTCCTCTGGGGTTACCAGCCTCCCATGGATTTAGCTGAATTACCTGGATCCAAATTTCCCCAAAGACCCCTTGAAACCTCATTTTTCCTGGCAGACACATGGGGAGAGCTGTGTTAAAGCTGCTAAGAGCTGGCTGGGAGCTCCCAGCTCTCATAAATACAGCAGCTCCTGTAAGGCTTTAACACCCATTGGCAGAGGCTGCAGCAAAGCAGAGGGATCAGAGCAGGGCAGGATGGTTTAGGATATGTCCTGGCTTAAGGTGAGCAGTTTGGGGATTAGATGGAAGCTCTGGGAGCGCAGCTATGGCTCCACAGGCTTCCAGATCCTCATCCTGCTCCAGCCGCCTCTCCCTGGGCACTGCTGGGCGCCCAGGAGAGGGGAGAAATTCAGGATTTATTGTCTTTATAGGGCCTGTGTCTGGTTTGCCTAAAGCTCCTTGGGGCTTCCTCTGGGGTGGGAATCACAGAACAGTTTGGGTTGTGAGAGACCCTAAAGATGATCTGGTTCCACCCCACCGCCACAGGCTGGAAATGAAACCTTCTGATCTTGTTTTCATAGTTTTAGTTACTTTCCCATTTTTACATTACAAATTTTTACGTTTACAGTTTTACATTACAAATTTACATTGCAAATTACATTTAAATTTTTACAGTGCAAAAAAAAGAAAAAAAAATAAGAAAAAGAAAAAAAAGAAAATGTTTTCAGCGTCAGTGTCTGCTTGTGGATGGGCCATCAGGGTTATCACTCACATCATCTCATTATCTGCATGAGATATCATCTGATGGCCCATCCAGAAGCAGACACTGATGCTTTTTTATTTATTTGTTTTTTTAATTTTTATTTATTTCTTTTTTATTTTTTCTAATTTTTTTATTTTTTATTTTTTATTTTTTATTTTTATTTTTTATTTTTT
>NC_031777.1:2300457-2301692 GCF_001522545.3 Parus major | reverse complement strand
TTTTTTTTTTTGTAATGGAGAAAGGGTGAGATACCACCCTGAAACTAAAGCCTTCTGATTATTTAGAACATTGTTTATTTTCTTTATTATTTTCCTTTTTTATTTTTAATTTTTTTTATTTTTATTTTCTATTTTTTATTTTTATTTTTATTTTTTATATACTTCCATTTTTTTTTTTTTTGTAATGGAGAAAGGGTGAGATACCACCCTGAAACCAAAGCCTTCTAATTATTTAGAACATTGTTTATTTTCTTTATTATTTTCCTTTTTTATTTTTTATTTTTATTTTTTTATTTTTATTTTCTATTTCTATTTTTTATTTTTTAGTTTTTATTTTCTATTTTTATTTTTATTTTTTTATATACTTCCATTTTTTATTTTTTTTTTGTAATGGAGAAAGGCTGAGATACCACCCTGAAGCTAAAGCCTTCTGATTATTTAGAACATTGTTTATTTTCTTTATTATTTTCCTTTTTGATTTTTTATTATTTTTTATTTTTTATTTATTTATTTTTATTTTCTATTTTTTATTTTTATTTTTATTTTTTTATATATTTCCTTTTTTTTTTTTTTTTGTAATGGAGAAAGGCTGAGATACCACCCTGAAGCTAAAGCCTTCTGATTATTTAGAACATTGTTTATTTTCTTTGTTATTTTCCTTTTTGATTGTTTAAAATGTTGTTCATTTTCTCTGTTCACTTTTCCTTCTCTTTTTTTCTTTTTTTTTAAGAAGAAAGGAGGAGATGTCACCCTGGAAATTAAACCTTCTGCTCTTGTTTTCATAGTTTTAGTTACTTTCTCAGGAAAGTAACTGGAAACGTAAGTGTTTGCACGTTCATCCTAAGAAACATCTTTTGATGGATGTTTCACATGACCAGTGTGATTGGGAAGGTGGTAACTTAATTATCCAATCCCTGTCATTGTCGAGAATCTATAAATACTGCAGTCAGAAAATAAAGTTTGCTTTTTCAGCCAAACCATTGAGATGTGTGAATCATTCCGTGTCCTTTAGTGACACAGGGACACTTTCCACTAGGCCAGGTCGCTCCAAAACCTCTCCAAGGTGGCCTGGGACTGTTCCAGGGATGGGATAAAGCATTCCATGGAATGGGGGCTTGGCAGGACACCTGTCTGAAGAGACTGTCTTGGGTTGTGACCAAAAGATGTAACCAAAAATCTGTATTCTATACAAGCTGTTAAGGTGTGGCAGTGTTCTTTTTCTCTTCCATGACCCA
>NC_031777.1:2259478-2300382 GCF_001522545.3 Parus major | reverse complement strand
ACCCAGGGGGAGGAGCCCAGCATTCCTACCTGGATATAATCTGAGCCTTGGAACACCACAGCCTTTCTTCCTCTGGCCCATCTACACCACCCCTGGACCTTCAGAGGAAAACTACATCCTTCCATAGGGTCACTGCTTCAACAGAACCACATCTGCCACTCCAGGAGAGCTACAGCCACCATTTAATTAAACTGCTACCAACACCCTGCCCAACAGGCTGGCAGCTTGTATTCTGACTCTGCCAGTGGGTTTTATATTTTTGTTCTCTTGCTTTTTTAATTTTAATTTTCCTAATAAAGAAATGCTATTCCTATTCTCATATCTTTGCCTGGGAGCCCCTTGATTTCATGATTATAATAATTCAGAGGGTGGGGAGGGTTTTTACATTTCTCCATTTCAAGGGGAGTTCCTGCCTTCCTTAGCAGACACCTCTCTTTTCAAACCAAAACACTCTAAGGACTTTGCATCCATACAAATCCTGATTGTCCCACCAGGAGTGCCATGGGCTGAGGTAAAACTGTTTGGTGTGGAGGAGAGACTGCTCAGAGACTGAGACTGAGGGGAAAACTGCACCAAGAGGAGAGAGGTGCCAAAAAGAAGCTCCTCAGCATCAGAAGTTTCCCTCTTATATATATATTTATATTTATTTTATCTCTGGGTGCCTCCTGCCGTGAGGCTCCCTCCCTGCCTGCTGGCAAGAGGATCCTGCTTGGCTGTGTTTAGACATTATTTCACTAATATTGTTGTTTATTGTGTGCTGGAACTGTGCCTGCCAGCCTGAGCAGCCCTGGGGATTCTGGCTGCCTGGCTGGTGTGTGCCTCCCTGTTCCCTGGGCAGGATCATCCCCCATGGAAACAGCACTGGGGCTCCCTGGGGACCCCCATCACCAGCTCTCAGCCTTGCTCTGGGGGTCTTTAGCTCTTTGGTGTGTTCAGATAAATCAGGGGCAGGCTGGCAGCGTGGCATGGTGGCTGTGCAGTGTCCCCCTCTGCAGTTGTAAGGTCATTTTTTAGCCCTCTGGTTTCAAATCCATGGGGCAGATCCCACTGTCTCTAAAGGCTTGGGGAATAAAATCCAGTTTCTTTCTGGAGAGCAAAGTGGATAGAAATTATGGATTCCTTTGGAGTTGATGATCCTGTGGGTGTTTTCCAAGCTAAGTGATTTTATTCCATGATTTGTGCTCAATTCCTCTTGATCCAAGCAGGTGAATTTGGCTGGAGCTGCCAAGCCCCAGGGCATCCCGAATTTTCACAGCCTGTGAAAATTCCTGGGGCTGCTGGGCTCCAGGGGTTTGGGTGGATGCAACAGGGATATCAGATGGCTTTTGAGCTTCCTGGGCTTCCCTGGGCTGGGAGCTGGGGCGAGGATAAAACTCTGCCTGACTCTGGAAAAGCCTGCCCAGGGATGGAAAAAACTGGGGAGATGGAGGCAGATTGGGAAACCTGCAGCATTCGCTGTGCTGCTCTTGACAGGGCTCTCAGAACACCCTGCTCATCCCCTGGCATCCTGCAAAATTAGTGTGGAAAAGGCAAAACTGTTAAATGTTGCCTTTTTTACTTGAGTCTTTTTATCAGATTGTTGACAAACCGGCTGCCTACTGCAGCTGAAGGTTCTGAACCACCCCGTTCATCTGCTAAAGGTAAATGTTTTATGAGGGAAGGGCACACAACTGATAACATCACAAATATAACACATAAAAAACAAGATTTGTGAGCTATGCTTGACGAATAGGAGTGAAATCAGGAGCACTTGTAGTGGGTAAAATGTTTTCTGGTCATTTCAGTGTTACTGTAAGTGGAGGAACATTACAAGATGTTTGTTTCTGGAAGCATTTGGGACCCAGCCCAAAGCTGTGCTTGGTAAAAATATTTTTAATAATTCACTAATATTTTAATAATGTGAAAAACAGCAAAGCTGCTGGTGAGGCCTGCAGCTGGTGGAGGAGCTGAAGAGGACAAAATGCTGCTGTTGGTTTTTTGGGAATCTGGAGCACTCTCTTGCAGTACTTGGGTGGAAAACAGAGGCTGGAGAGGAATGGGGGCTTTGGAAAATCCATCAAATCCTGGCTTAAACCCACCTGGATGAGTCCTGGGGTTGGGGAGGAGCTGCCAGCAGCTGCCAAGGGACATGTTAAAAATCCACACATTTTAAAGCTACTGTTTTTATTTATTCTCTTGGCCCAACACCCTGCTCTGCCCTGCGGCCAGGGACGTGCTGAGAAGTTGTCTTGGAGCAAATTCTAAAAAAGTGAAGGTTTTTTGGGAAAAGTACCACACAGCCAGGGTTCCTGGTGTGTTTGGGGAGGAGGTGACTCCATCTGCCTCCTGGATTGCCACCAGGCTTTTGGGGTGGGGATCTGCCCCCCATGAGGAGGTTTTTGGAGGAGCTGGAAGACGCCGTGCGGGTGGCGGAGCTGGAGGCAGCGCTGCCCTCTCAGGGACTCTGCCCTGTTGTGGCTCTCTCCAAACCCTCCAGATCAGCTGGAAAAAGGAGCAGGGTGGCCCTGGGGAGCAGCTTTGCCCTGATCCAGCGGTGAAACCCCGGGGCACTCGTTTGGGTTGGCTTTTCTGCGTGTGTGGACACCAAAAAGCTGTGCCAAAGAGGTTATTACAGGGAGCTAATTGACTTTCCATCATCTCCTCGGGTCCTCTGGCGAGCGAAATGACTAAAACGCTGCCGCAGGCTTCCCAGTAAACAATGAGCAGTTGGTTCCACATGGCTCCCTGTCAAAAATCCCAAACTGGAAAGGCAGGAAAACAAACAATCAGATCAGAAAGAAATGGGGTTTTGGCACCGGTTCCCTCTGTGTTGACTGGGCTGCGAGACAGACCCTGAGAAATGGCTCAGATTTGAGTCAAACAGCTCAGGCACGGATGGGGAGGGTGGGGAAGTGGATAAAAATGTCTCTGTGCTGAAATGCAGGCACCTGCAGTCGCAGAGGAACAGGGGGAGAGCACAGGTCCCTGTGTGCTTTCCACATGGCAGAGACATTTTAAACACAGGAGGCTGAACAAGTGCCAGGAGGAGATGTGCTCCAGCTAAAGGAAGGGATTTGGGAAGTGGGGAACAGCACTTGTTTCATAAATGGAATAAAAACTGGGGGTCTGAGGAGGAGCAGCAGGCAGGGCAAAGGCAGCTCCTGTGTGCTCAGGTTTCAGTGACAGGCTGGAGCTGCTTTAGTCATTACCCAGTTGACAAGATTTGGCCAGAGCATTCAGAGGGAAATATGCTGATATATTTTTTTTTCTTGCAGTCTGCAATAGCTGATGGGCAAATGAGATTTTTAGGAGGTTTTTTTTTTTCCCAGACAAATTTATTGCTTCTTCATCATCCCGTTCAGGATGCAGCTTCCTTGTGATTCAGCTTGCCAAAGGTATGGTCCCAAAAGACAAAGATCCATATTTTTGTCTGTCTCCCACAGCACTCTGGTATTTTTCTTTTGCAAACTCATTTCATACATTTATTACTGATATTTTTTTTTTAATTTTTTATTTTTTTATTTTCCAGGGAGGATTGTCTCCTTTTTGGAAAAGTTCCTACTTTGGGAAAGTTTAGTCTCACTTTACATAAACATCCTGAAGACGATTTTTTTTCTCCCCTGATTTGTTAGCACCGATATTATTGCGAGAGAATAAATATTATTAAAGATGTTTCAAGTTCCACGGGCTCTCCTGTTGTTAAACAGAAGTGTGCAGTTTGGCACAGGCAGCTCCTCAGGAACAAACTTTATTGGGAGCACGTGGCATTTACTGGAAGGTGCTTTTTTCACCCCAAGGTAGAATTCTGAGTATTTACCAGCTGTGGAAGGCACACAGCACCCCTTGCCCAATTTCTCTTCCCTATGGCCATTCCAGCTTCCTCTCTCCAGGGCAGCAGGACTTGTTCCTGATGGAAGTCCATGGATATCTGGGTCTCACCACCACCTGGTGGGACCAGCAGACAATTTGGCAGCTGGCTGGGTTGGAGGTTTTGCTGAATACATTTCTTTGTTTCTAGAGATGCTTTCAGCTGGCCCTGGACTTCATCTCTTGTCTCTTTAGCTCTGTTTTAAATCCCCACTGGCTTATTTAGTAGGAAAAATACACAGATCAGCTTGAAAACCGTGATACTCAAGAGAGGCAGAAGGAGCTGAAGTTTCTGACCCAGACTGGTCAACTTGACAGGTCTGATGGCCCCAGAGGGGGTGAGGAGCTGGACCCCACCACTAAATCCTCCTGGGAAGTGCAGGGTGGGTGATGCCATCCTGCTGCAGCTTCCCTGGGAGGGAAAGTGATCCCTGAGTGGTGTTCCTTGATGTGCTGTGGGTCCTAAGCACAGGGCAGAGAGCTCTGGGTGCTCTCCTCCCCCAGGAGGGCAGGGTGAGACACCACGGTACCTGCAAGACCATGGGCACAGCAGAAGGTGAAGGCATCTCCCCCAAAAAAGCTGTTGGTCTGCTCATGCTTGGCAGAAAGCAGTGAAAAGTCAGCTTGAAGTAGGCACTAAGTGCCAAGATGCCTGGGGAAGAGCAGACCTTGCACAGGGGTCCCTTCCCAGCCTCGGGAAGGCAGCTGCTTCCCCCAGCCCACCTCACTGGTGTTTGTCTCTCCTGCTCTCAAATCCCAGCAGCTTCCCTGTTGTCTATCCCACAGCTCAAATAATCCTTGCCACTGAAGTGTTTTTTTATTTTTCCTGTCTAATCTACAATTTACAGCCTTGTCCTGTTCCCTGTGGGGATGCAGAACAATTTATTCCCACACCCTTTGCAGCAGCCCTCTACATAATTGAAGACTGCTACCAAATCTCTTCTGATTTCCAGGCTAGACAAATCCAGTTCTCCCAGGCAAATTTTCCCCCCACAACGACTTGTGTTTTGCTGGCCTCTGATCGCCCTCTAAACTGTCCCCTGTTAGTCTGCACCTGGAGTGTTTGTGGCTGTAAATGTGAGGAGGAGGAGGAGGAGGAGGAAGAGGAGGAAAACCAATCAGGATTTTGTGCAGGTTAAAAACCTGCAGGTCCTTGAGGTTACTCTACACAGCGCTGCTGTGTGGGGATAAGGGGTCAGCAGGGACCACGGATCAGCTCCAAGTGGTTTGGACAACAGCCCCAGGCATCCGCAGGTGCCTCCACAAACCTGGGGCTTGGGCAAAGTCGGGCGCTCGACGCACAAATGCTCCTTCCTGCCTAGCTGGGCTTTGCATCCACGCATTTTTTGGCTCTTTTCCTTGGACCCTCAGCCTGCAGGGCTGGTGGAAGCTCCCGGGAATGCCGGCAGTGGGTGGGAGCTGCTGCTGCTCCCCAGGGACGAGCGCAGCTCAGCGCTGGGATGTCGGTGCTGCTCCTGATGCTGTCGCTCCGTGTTTCATTCCTGTCTAGCTCTGGCTGGTGGGAGGAGATGCTCAGCTTTGTCTCGGTGCCGATCAGGAATGGCTTTTCTTTCAGGTTGAGGAAGCTGATCTGCATTCGTGCCCGATCATCCGCGGAGCCGGCAAAATTATTCACGTAACGAGTTCCTGGGGAGAGCCTCGCTTCTCCTCCCCCTCCTGCTGCACTGGAGCTGGGAGCAGCCTTGCTGGGAAGGCACTGGAGCTCTGGGGAAGGGGGACAGGGAGATGGTGAACTCCCCAGACTTCAATTACCCCCAGCTCTCACCCTGAGCAGGTAACCATGGAGACATGTGAATCCAAGGCATCCCTGCTCCCCGAGGAGCAGCACATGGATATTTAAATAAACACACTCCGGGCTCATCACTGGGCAAGTGGTCTTGGTGCTTTTGGAGCTGGCTCCCACCTGGAGAAGTCCCAGTTGCAGAGAGGCCATGGAAAGCAGGATTTGGGAGCACCATGCATGCAGGCCTGGGTGTGGGATGGTGGCAAAGCCCCTGCTCTGGGGCTAACTCTAACCTCTAACTCATTCCTCTAACAGGGAATGTTCTCATCCCTGTCAGGGCCAGCTTGTGGGAACACGGGAGGAACGAGTGGGAGCATTACAGACAGGAGTGGACCCTGTGGCAGCATTTGTACTCTTTTGTACATGCCAGAACGGCCTCGCTCGGGCTGGATTTTGGTGTTTGGGAGTTGTTGGAGGGATTTTTACCCCTTCCCACGAGAATGGGAATATGTAGGTTTTCCTCTGCACCTCCTCCCTGAGGTGCTGGCAGGAGCGTGCCGGGGCAGGAGCTTGAATGAACGAATGAAGGGAGTGCTGGATGAGATGTTTAAATGAAGCACTCATCTCCAGGATTTTCTTCATTCAGATTTAGGGATGAAGGTTTTAAAGAGACAGCAGCCAGGCTGGGTGGCACAGCAAGGGGGTGGCTGGCTGAGCAGCTCCGCTGTTTCCCCAGCCCCAGAGATGCCAGCGAGGCAGAGCCACACGGTGTCCTGGCAGTGCCCAAGGAACTGAAGTGGGTCCCCAGCTCTTGGGGATGGGTCACCTGCAGTGCCACCTGCCCGTGCAGGCGAGGAGTGTGCCAGGGGTTGTGTGCCAGACCTGTCCAGGCTCGGTGTGAGGGTAAGGGGCAGCTTTGGGGCATCCAAAGCTCTGTAAGCTTGAAAGCCCAGGATGCTGCTGGATGTCACCAAACCACACAGGTTTCCTGGGATACTTTGCCAGGTGGTGAAAGGAAGAAGCCCAGGGAAAGGGACCTTGTGGTTTGGGCCACCCAAACGAGCCCCTGGGCCGAGCCAGCAGTGATGAGATTTTTGGGGGGCTTCTGTGCCGAGCTCGTCCAGGGGCTCCTCCCTGCCTGTGCTCAGGGGGAATATAAGAAATCAATGTGCTGCCTTGGGGCAGCAGCAGCCCTCGGTGCCAGCGCTGTGAGGCTCCTGGAGTGCCACTGTGTCACCTCCAGGGCAGAAGGAGTGGAGCTGCACCTCTGCAAAGAGGAATGAGAACGGGCTTAAAGAGGGAGCCTGGGATGCACAGCCCCTTCCCGGCTCTCACGTGCCCTGGGAGCAATTTTTGGCTGCTCAGGAGCGGGGTGGGGATGCGCATCCGTGTCCCTTGTCCCCACAGCTGCCCTTGTTTCGGCTGGTTGTCACGGTCACCATGCCCTGAGAGGAGGAGAGCCGCCTTGGGAAAGAGGGATTGGGGACCCCCGGCAAGGGCTGGTGGGGCAGTGGTGGGGGGTTTTCGGCAGGTTTGTGGGTGCCGGCTGACCCCGGGGTGTCCTGGCTGGGCAGAGGGGAGGCTGTGTGCCCCGTGCTTGCCCCGGGGCTGTGTGCCCGGACAGTTACCGCCGTGTTTTGTCTCGGTTCCTTCCCTCCTTTGTTATCCCCCGTCTGGTTTATATGCGAGTTCCCTTCCTCCGATTGTCAGAAATTTCTTTTTCACTGTGTGGGCAGGAGACAGATTTTAACTGTCTCTATTTTCTCCCTTTTTTTTTTTTTTAATTTTTTTTTTAAATTTCGTCTTATCCCCCCTCCCCCTTTCCTTCCTTCCCTGCTCCTCTCGTCTCTCCCTCCCCTCTCCCTCCTTTTTTTTTTTCCCTCCCTTCCCCACGGTTCTTTTCCTCCCTCCCTTTTCCATTACAAATCATGCCTCTGGAATAACCCCCTGCCGGATCCATGTCCCTGGCCCCAGGTAAGCCATGCCCAGCGGGATGGTGGCCCTGGACCCTCCCAAACTCCTCGGGGACATCCTTTTTCCCCCTCCCCTTCCCCCTCTCGCTGCTACCTGTTGCGGACGGTCGGGAGACGCCAGTTGGGGCTGTCTCCATCCTCCTCCTCCTCCTTTCTCTGAGCGATTCCCGGTGGACACCTCCTCCCCTCCCTTCTGTCTGTGCTGCTCTCCGGGATGCGCGGGGCTCCGGGGATGGAGCGCGGGGGAAGGAGCCGCCGGCAGCCCGCGGCCACAGGTGGGTTGTGACTGGGGAGCTCGGGGAGGGGGGGCTCCGGCAGTGATTCGGGACGGCACCCCAAGTTTTTTCCCCCACATTCCCGAGGTTTCTGGGCTGCGGGGGTCGGCTCTCGCAAAGTTTCTACGGAGGGAGTCTCGGCTCTGTGCTTTGGGGGGTTTGGGGGTCCCGGGGGACCCGCCACCCTCAGGAAGGGTCCTACGGAGGCCGTGCCGGGGGCTGCCCACCCCTCATGCCCCAGTGGGTGAAGCCGGATTGAGGTATCACCTCCCCTTCTCTTCCCGGCCTTGGGTGTCCTGGGGAGCCCTGGCTGGGATGCGGGGCAGCCCTGGGCTCCTTCGGCTCCAGCCCCTCTCCCCTGCCAGCCCAAACCTCCGGGATCCCTCTCCTGTTCTCCTCCTGCCCTCGGCACCCCGTCTCAGGCTGTCTCCCTGCACCCAGTCCCGCTGTCTGTGGGTCCAGGTGCTGCTCCCGAGTGCCTGGGTGTTGCTGGTGACAGTGATGAATGAGTGAGGTCCTAAATCGGGCTTTGTTTGCCTGCTTGTTCCAGCTCTCCCAGCTGCTCTTGCCTCGCAGAGCGTGTGTTTCGGTGCTCGTGGCTCCTTGCGCGGCTGGAGCGGGGCCAGGGGATAACACATCCCCCAGGATCCCGGACCGAGCAGCGCTACCTGGAGCCCGCACCGCGTCCCCCGGGGCTCACATCTCCCCGCAGCCCCGGCTGGGCTCACCCCGCTCTCGGGGCTCAGGGGTGCCGCAGGTGGGGCGCTCCGGGCTCGGGCTGTGCCCTGGGGTGCGGTGGCACTCCGGGCTCGTCCCGATCCACGGCCGGGCTGAGATTTGGCAGAGGGAGGCAGAGCATCACGGAAGGCGCTGTCAGCGGGATGAGCCAAGCGCTCGCAGCCTGGGCTGCTGCTGCCGGCAGCTCTGGCACGGCTGGGGCACAGCCAGCACCCTCCGAGTGCCGGCACAGACCCGGCGCCATCCAAATGTCAGTGTTTTGGAGGAATTCCTTCAGCCCTTTCTCCCCAAAGCCATCATGCAGGTCTCTGTGCAGGTGGGCTGAGCTCCCCTGGATGGAGAACCGCAGGACTGGGAGGTGGAGGAGGAGGTGACTGTGGCACCATCATCACATCAGGCCCTGGCACCGAGCTCCCCTCCGGTCTCTGCTGCTGCCTGGCAGAGTTTCTCCGCTCCTCAGTGGTCCTGGAATACCTGGAAAGTTTGTTCGCTGTAGTTTGGGAAGCATTCGCACCCCTTGAGTAGCCGGGGAGGTTCCTCCTCCTCTGCGGCCACACAGGGCAGAGCAAACCCTCTGCCAGTGAAAGGTCGAGTGAGAGCACTGCCCAGCCCCGCCGCACCTTGACACCTCTTTTGGGCAGGTGAGAGGTTGATGCTGAGGCAGAGCCTCCCTCTGGCTCACCCACACTGCTGAGGGCACTAAGGGGACCCTGAGCAGGTGTGTGGCATCTCTGGCCGCTGTGCACCTGCCCCCATACACAGAGCACTGTCCCCTCGGCCCTGGGAGGCTGCAGCCCCCCGTGGCCCATCCCCGGTGTGGCTGAGTCAATGCACCCACCCACCGCATCCAGCGTGTGACTCACAGGCTTTTCATGCACTGGTGTGAATCACTCACAGCCACATCCATGACTTTAGTGACAGCTGAAAGGAGAAATCCGTCTCCCCAGCGCTCCCCCAGCACCTCTGCCGCTGCCAGATGGGCTCCTCGCTCCCAGAGACCCAAGAAAACTTCTGCGAGCAGCACTCAGGTGATGGCAGCCAGAGTTTCTGCTCCTTTCTGCACCCGTGGTTGGGAAGATCCATGGGGATGGCTGGAATTTCTGGATGCACACTGGGCTGATGCACTCAAGGCTCCTCTGCCTTGCTGCCGAGGGCTCCCCTTGCTAGGCTGGGGTGAGTCTGGTGGCGTTCAGGGGTGCATTTTGGGCTGCTCCTCCCAAGGCTGTTCCATTTTCCAGCTCTGCCTCTCTGGGCACCCCTCGTGGCGATGCTGAGCCCCTCGCTGGCACCCTGCTCTGCCCAGCCCCAGCGTGAGCAGCTGGTGATGAGCAAGAGCTGTCAGGAAAAGCTCCAGATCTCCCCCATGGCTTCGGCTGCTCCTCTCCCCGCTGCTGCAGGCTGGCAGATGGCGGTGGCCAGCAGCTCGGCTGGTGGCTGGGATGCTCTTTGCTGCCCTGCCAGAGCCCGGGGCTGTGTCTCCGCCGGCTCCCCTGGGGCCGGAGGTGCCTGTTTGAACACAGAAAAGGCTCATTAATTAATCTCCCCGGGGACCGCTGTCTGGCACTTTCCTGCCTCTGCTGGAGACAGTCCAAAGGAGGAGCCTGCCTTCTCCTGCCTCCCCGGGCAGGGATCCTGCATCCCTCCCCCGCCAGGTCCAGCCTTGCAGCATCCCTGTGTCCCCACTCAGGCAGCCTGTTTAGGAGGAGACGATAAATAAATCCCCAGGGAAGGCACAGCCAAGGAGCAGCCAGAGCTTCCCAGGTGCCTTCCAGGTCCCCATCCTGCCCCTTCCCGGGGTCATTTCCATGCTGCTTTGCTTTATCCCTGCCTGTTGCTCTTGCAAAAGCTCTTTCTGTCCTCCCCTCCCCGGTGCCGGCTCCCCACCAGCATGTCCCCTCCTCGCTTCCTGCTCCCTGCGGCTGAAATGAAGTGCTGGAGTATTTCAGGGATGTCAAAACATAGCATTAGTCACGGGCGTGAGGCCTCGTGCCTGGGGAGAGGCTGCTGAGCTCTCTGTCAGCCTAAGAAATGATCAGGGCAGCCCTGGGGCTGGAGGGGGGGAGAAAGGCTTCGGGCTTTCTCCCTTTCCAATACCTCTGGCATCATCCTGACTCGGCTCTGAGCAGCAGGTCGGGTTTGGTGTTCCCTGGCATCAGTTGTTCCACGATTTCCCTGTGATGCTGGCATGTGAAATCTGCAAAATTCTGTCCCCTCCCCAAAAAAATTCCCGTGTCAAGGCGACCCTCCAGTCGTGCCCAGTTGTGCTGTGTTATTTATTGGCTCAGAAGGGCTGTTTCTCTCCTCTTTGGCAGAGGTGTGTTGGGATCCGTGCTCCCTGCTCCAGGGGCTGCCTCTTGTGGATTTAAATCCAATATTGGGTTTTCCAGGCAGTTGTTTAAACAACGCAGCACAGGCACCAAAACACCCTCTTCCTGCAGTTTGCCATCCACAGCCTGGCTCAGGGTTATTGTTCTATTTCTCCAGTGCCAAAACACTCGATTTCCTCTCACTTAATGGGCAGGGAATGGGGGATCCCATTAAAAACACCCCAAACTCCTGGTGTGCAGCGCCTGCCCCCAGGCACTGGAGATGTCTGAGCCCGATCTCTGCGGGAAAAGCAGCAGAAAGCTCAAAGTTGTCAGGGGGAAGGGGCTGAGATTCATCTGCTCCCGTGGTTCTCTATAAATAAGCACCAACCAGCTGGAAAGGTGCCTCAAAGCACAGAGGTGTGGGCAGGCCTGGGCAGAGCTGAGCCTTGCCCCTGACAGCACATCTCTGGAGGGAGCTCATTAAGCTGTGCCTAATCATTTTGTGAAGTTTTCTGGTGCAGCCAAGAGCGTTTGAGTTCCCCTTGCCTCGTTTGTCCAAGCTGCAGGCAGAAGGTGCTGAGGTTTCCCAAGCAGGGCTGGGAAATTGTACCCGGTTTAAAATTAATTAAACCAGGTCCTTCAAGGAGAAAAAAAACCACCTCTTGTGCACGTTCCCATGTCCTGGATGAGCCCCGTGCTGGGCCAGGGTGGTACTTCCATGTTGGCTTTGAGATGAGTTTTAATTGAAACCTCGTGTGCTGACTGTGCCTGAGAAAATCAGGATGTAACTAATGGGAGTCGCTCAAGATGGTTTTTTATTTGATTTTAATTGCTGTGATTAACTGAACAACACTTTGGGCTACTCTTCCTCCTGCTCTGCCTCTCGTCCTGGCTCCTGGGGGACATCCAGGGAAGGATCACACTCTGCATGTCTGGGGGATTGGGAGTGGGGTTGTCTGTCTGGCCATCTCTGAGCCTCTCCTCTCCCTAAAAAACAGGGGATTTTTTCCTCTGGAAGCAGCTGGTGAGAGGGAGTCTTGTTGCTGTGGGCATGGCTGGAGCTAGGACCCTTCTTATGGTGTGATACAGGGTGAGAAACTCCATCTTAAAATCTTAATATTGTGAGCTGAGGCGTCTGGGACGTGCTGGGAAACAGGGGCCAGCTCTTGAGTTTTCCCCACTCTATTTTCCTCTGCAGGATTTCTCCCTGTGATGGGGTCCCTCCTTCAGTCCTGCCCCACCCAACGATGGCTTTGGATGTTTGATTATGGCTTACTAAGCAACCTTAAAAAAAGCCCTGTTTACAAAAGCTGTCCCTGTCTGGTTCCGTGGGCTGCGCTCGCCGGCTCCGTGTGAAATGTGTCACTTGCACCCAGCGTTATTTTTAGAGCTGAGGTTTGCAGAATGCAAAGGCTGGGCAGGTTTTTCCAGGGTGCCAGATTCCTGGGAGGAGGAGGAGGAGGAGGAGGAGGAGGAAGAGGGGACTGGGTTGATCTCTTGCTCTGTGCCGCTGTGTGGCGGCTGATGCTTCACCCGCGTCCTCTGGTGCTCACGTGGCTTCTCCACATCTTTGTGGGGATTTATGGATCCTTTATGTGCCTCTCTACTTTTCTCTTATTCTGGTCCTCCTTGCTGTGTTCAGTGGTGTTCAGGCCTCCCCATTCCATCTTTGGAGGCTGGTGCTGCCCTGGAGGCCGCTCTGGGTCGCTGGTCACTCCGCCAGTGCAGCCCTGCCCGTCCTTCCAGCCCTTTTCCTTTGCCTGGGAGAGGCTGGATTGTGTCCAGGGTTGGTTGGGATGGACAAGCAGCAGGAATGAGATGGATGTCAGCTTGTCTGGAGCTGGGTGGGCACAGTAACCCTGTGGGAAGCTGGTCCTGGCAGGAGAGCTTTGCTTTATCCAGGTTCACCTTCAACACCTGGCTGTGGAGCTCCTCTCTCTCCTTCCAGCCTGCTTCTGATCCAGCAGTCTGGCACCCTCTACATCAGCCTGCTGTCCTGTAAACCCTCTTTTTTGGGTCCTGAGCTCTGGGAGAGGCTGATTCCCCTTCCAGCCCAACTTATCCTGGAGCTGTCACCCCTGGAGCTGTCCTAGGGCCATCCTCCCTGTACATCCCATCATCAGAAGCGCTGCTGGGTCTTGGAGCCCTTTGCAGTGTCACAGGGGGTGAGGAAGGCTCTTAAATGCCTTTTTGTGGGTTGTGGTGATGCTGAGCAAGGAGGGGAGGAAATCATCTCAGGGTGCAGAGTGGTGATCCAGGGAATCCATGGACATCCCATGTGTTGGACCAGGTCTGGTGACCACAGATAAGGTTGTCCCCAGCCTTGGAGGCAGCAGTTTGGTTGAAATTGAAATGATTCTGTGGGGTGAAGCTGGTTTGCAGCAGGCAAAATCATGAGGAGCAGTAAAAAGGGTGAGAAGAGGGTAAAAGCTTCAAAAGCATCCAAATTTAATGGTGTATGCAATGGGAAGGGCCATAGGAAGCTGAAGGTTTGGAGGCTTTAGGTTTGAAAGCCATCTTTTAAATCTGGTGCTGTTTTTCGTGTGGTGGATGTGATATAAAAAGCAAAACTGAAATGAAGTGTGTCTGCTGTGTTGGAGTCGGCAGTTTACACCAGATAAAATGATGTTTTTGTCTTTCTTCTCCTCCATTCTTGGCGCTTTTTGCCCCCAGCAGATCTCTCCTGCCCCGTGCCTGGCTACCACCCCACACCCTGGGCAAGCAGCAAGACCTTGCAGGGGGAATTTCTCAGTCTGCTGCAGCATTTTTTACCCTTCTCCCACTGAGTTGTGGTCCAGGCTCTTGAGCTGGACCTTTGGAGTGGTGTTTCCCTTCTGCCAGCACCGTGTGGCCAGGGATGCTTCCCATTCCAGAGCCCGCTTCCAGCCACCTGCCAAAACTCTCTGTGTCCCTGCCACGTCTCACTCCACTCACCTGTGACTGTCGTGACTTTGTTTTAGTCACTTTGTCTGTGTTGCTCATGCAGGGAGCAGTTAAGTGTTGCTCAAAGGGTTTATTAGCCTTGAAGCCGTCACCTATTTCCTACTTGTTATTCCAGCTATTTAATTTGCTTCTCGAGAGCTGGAGCTTGTTTTCCCTATGATTCCCTCTGGAGGGAGGGGGTTTTTCATCTTCAGCCTCGGAGAGGAGGGTGATGGAGAGGGCTTTGGTGTGCCTGGGAGCTGGGATCTGACCTGGTGCTACCCCTCGCCAGGATTTTTTTGGGTGACTGGAGCTCGCTCAGAGCAGAAGCTGTAACCTGAATTAATGTTTTAATTATGCTGCTCTCTTCCCCAAGGGCTGCTTTCTTTTGTTTCGAATTTGTTAAAGCTCTTGCTTGCTATCTCGTGTTTTCCCCGCTTCCCTCCCTGTGCAGCTCATCCCGGGATGAAAAGAAAAGCTGGAGCTGCTCTGATGGCTCAAATATGTATTTTACTAATAAAGGCTTGTGCTGTGAATGAAGTGCCCAGCAGCAGGAGCAGAGTCAAAGCAAGGATTTAAATGCCTGAAAAAAAATCAGGTTGGGTAGAAGGGAGAGGGAGCAACTGGCAGTGTTTTCATCTCCCTCTGTTATTCATCAGTTCCCTTAATAATTTAGGTGGGTTTTTTTCCTGTATTAAACAGATCAGACTTGGCAAATAAGGGGAATGTGGCTCCTGGAGCTACAGAGTAAGTGCTGAGCCTTGACAGTTGTCCTTTCTGGGTGATATTGGATTCTTGCTATTAGGAAACACAAGTACCCTACACCAGGAATTGATCACCCTGTCTTGCAGATAATAATAATAATAATAATAATAATAACAACAACAATAATAATAATAATAATAATAATAATAATAATAATAATAATAATAATAATAATAATAATAATATGGGATTGCATTGGGAGATGTTTCCATCTGTCCAGGTGATGCTGCTTGGCTGTGATGGGCTAACTCACACTGGCATGTTGGGGTGGGAATAACCTCCCCAGCCCCTGCCTCGACTTCAGGGGCTTCTCTGAAGCTGGACTGGCTGGATGTGGCCACAGAAGGAGGTGCTGCCTGTGTGATTTTGGTGCCTTAGTGCATGTTATGCATCAGGCTATGGCTGTACATCACAGTGAGGAGAAGACAAATCACCTCCCTCAGGCCATGCATGGTCCCCAGAACAATATATAAAATCTGTCTTGGAGTGCTTAATGTGTTTCCAAAGGGCTGGAGGGTGTGGGTGACTTGAAAAGGTCTCCTTGTGTGTTGGTTGTATTAAATGTTTGGGTTTTTAATCCCTTTTCTCCCCCTGTTTTGGGGCAGATCTGTCGTTTTTTGGATTCGGAGGTTGAAAGCTGCAGGCTCTAGGCTGCTCCTGCTGTTTCCTTCAGTCAAGGAATGTAAACATTGCACTGGGATGTAGAAATGTGTGAGGCTTTTAGTTTGTCATCTAAAGAAAAATTAGCTGAAAAACACTGGCTCTTGTGTTAACTCTTAACTTCTTGTATTAACTTTTTTAGGTCTTTCTGAAACTGGGGACAAGGAGGGAGTGCTGGGAGGGACTTCTGGCCCAGCCCTATTTTGGTTGTGGAACATTTTACTCTGGTGGTGCTTGGTGGAGTTGAGGATGCTGTTGCCTCTATTTCATCTTCTGATCACCAAACAACACAATTTCACATCTCTTCTCCAAACTCATGGTTTTCCCCATCATGCTTCTTTTCTGGACTCTTCAGTAAACCAAGCATGGTGTGTGATTTCCTGAAGCCTCAGTGGCTGGAGCTGCTTTGGGAATTGACAGGCACTGCTGCTCCTCTAGTTCTGAGCCAGGATTGCATCTCCATGGCACGGTGCCTTGGGCTGGGCCAGCCTTTCCCCTGCAGTGAGCTGGCTTTTCCCTGATTTCCTGCCTGCAGACCCCAGGGTTTCCATAAAAAACCAAAGCATCTTTCATTTGCAGGGTCCTTGGGGCACGCTGATGGGTTGGGATGGCACCGAGGTTTTTGTTCCACAGCGGGACCTGGAGCTGAGCTTGGGACTGAAGGGCTCACTGCCCATGACTTTTCTTGGATGGAAAACCTCTGGCTGGGTCAGAGCTGACCCTGGGGATGCTGAGGAGCTCTCTGCAGGTCTGGCTGGTGGGGTTTGAGCCTCTTGTTCCCTGCTATGCACCGTGAGGGCAGGCACTTGGCACAGGAGATGTCTGAGCTCTCTGCATCAGCCTGGTGGGATTCAGTGGTCCCTGTGGGAAGCCCAGAAACAAAGGTGGAATCAGACCAGCTCTCTTGGGTTTGGGGTGAGCTCTCACCCCTGCCACTCCTCGTTAAGTCCCATTAGGTGACAGCCTGGTGGCTGCAAGCTTCTTACTCTCCCAAGGCAGCGTGGGGCCAGCCTGTGTTTCCATGCCCTGCTTCAGACCTGGGGGTGAAAGTGCAGGTTTTGCTTCTTAAATAATGAGCTGCTGCAGTGGATGCTGAACTCGATGGCAGCACTGACAGACCGTGGTAGCTGCTGTCCTTTTGTCCACAATATGTTGTTATGGAATTGGGTTTTCCCCCTCCTCTTCCTTTTGACTTAATTTGGCATTTGCAGCACAGAGGAATTTCTGGGAGGCTGCTTCTACTACAGGTTCATTCCTTTATATTTTTTTAAATTTTTTTTTCCCTTTGCTACAGTAGATTTAGAAATTTATCACTGCTCTGATTTTTTTTTTTTTCTATTATTATTTTTTCCCCCCCCCTCCTGGCATATGGAAGCAGCAAAGCTTGGAAAAATTGCAATCCGTTAGCCGTTTCAAGCAGGCTCTGCGTACACGGGGCTCCACGTCTCGCAGCAGGCTGAGATTTTTTAGAAACACTCAGTACTGGCCTCGTGTTACAGATCCTGTGGGATGTGGAAAGCACCCAAACCTCTTTTAGAAATGCATTGCTTGGTGTGTAGTGTCCTCAGCCAAGGTTTATTTGGAGGGGGGGTTAGGCTGTGTGGTGGGGTCTGTGCTGTGGGGTTTTGGTTTCCAAGTGGGATGGGAAAGCCTGGAGGTGAAGGGATCTTGACCCAGAGGTGTTGGCTCAGCTCCTGGCAGTTTGCTGGGGCGGTGTGGGACACCCTTGGAAGTGAGGTGAGTACCTGCTTTTGGATCCCCACCAGGCTATGGGTGGTTGGCTGGAGATCCAAGGTGGCTGGAAAGAGCCTGAAACCCCTGGGGATTATTCTGGCTTCTAAAAAGCTTCCTCAGAAGGGCACCTTGGGTGCCAAGGCTTTGTTGGGTGTCTGGCACTGCAGGGATGCTGACAGCTCAGGAAAGCTCTTTGCAGGTGGCTCAACACCTTCCTTGGGCACTCACTGGAGCTAAAAATCTTCCTTGCTGAGCTTCTGGGGCCAGGTTTTCTCTGCAAAAATAAACCTGAGCATGGCAGAAACAAACCAAGGTGCAGCCTGTGTGTGCAAGGCTGGGGATCCATCCCAAGGGGCTGTGGGATGTGCCTGGGAGTTGGGGGAAAATGTGAGGGATCTCCTGTGGTCTGTATTGGGCTGGCTCAGGTGTAGGAGTAGTTTTAGCTTGAAGGTGTCGGTGCTTTGGCTCAAGGGTGGTTTTGGAGGAGATGTGGCAGATTTATGCCTTTGTGTCCAACTGGTGCTTCCTCAATAAATTCTGGAATGGTTTGGGTTGGAAGGGACCTGAAAGATCATCTTGGTCTAGCACCCCCTGCCATGGGGGGACACTTTCCACGAGACCAGGGGCCTTGAACACTCCCAGGGATGGAGCATTCACAAGCAGGAGAGAGGGGGGAAGAGCAAAATTCTGACACAAGGCCTGCTTCCTCCCTCTTGTTGGAGCTGTTCACTCACAGGAAAAAGGACCAGGCCAGACCATTTGCCTTCACCTGTTTTCCTGGACCCATGGCATCCCTGGAAGCACTCAAGGCCAGGCTGGATGGGGTTTGGAGCAACCTGGTGTCTCTGCCCATGGCACAGGGGCTGGAACAAGAACACATTTAAGGTTCTTCCCAGCCCAAACCATTCACTGAGGCATTGATTCAGCAGGCCCCAGTGTCACTTGCAGTGGGGGTGACAACCTGAGCGTGTGGCTGTGGGCCAGAGCCTGTGAGCAGCTCCTGGAGCTGGGGAGGCCATAAACTCAGTCCTGGAAGCCACTGATTTAGGGGAAGCCTTGTTTTTTCTGGAGATTCCTGGCTGCAGTGCTGACCCTGTGCCAGGTACCCAGAGAGACGGAGGATCCCATCTGGGTGCTCACAGGCCTTGTGCACCCCTGTTTTAGCTTGGGACTGTGACAAATTGCTGGCCCTGTTTTTAGGGACTGTCCAGCCCATTTCAGGCAGAGGGAAGGGTGTAAAACCCAGGAACACTCAAGTGTAGTATTCCCAAAGGGTGGTTTTGTGCTGGAATGTGACGGAGTTTTTACTCACCCCAGGCAGATCCACAGGCCCTGGGGGAAGGCTGCAGCCCTCACAAGTGGCTCAGTTGGCAGCTGGCACACAAACAAGTTTCAAAGCAAGAAAATCACCTGGTTTAAACCTGGAATGTTGGATGGCAGTCATGTATCAGTCTGGGGAGGGTGGATGTGTCAGCACGGTCCCTTCTGGGAGGGATGGGTTTTGGTTGCTGCTGCTTTGAGCTGTGCTGTGAAGGACGATTGCTTGGTTCTCCCCAGCTCAAACATGCTGCTGGTGCTCCTGCTGGCAGCCAGGATGGCTGGCATGGGGAAAATCAGTGGTGTGAAGCTATTTAGGAAGGAGTGAGTGAGCAGGAGGAGAGAGAGAGAGAGGGGGAGTGATGCTGCCAGAAATAGCCCTGCCCGCTCCCGAGCTGCCGAGGGGCTGGAAGTTCTCACCACCACCCCCACACTGGACACCAGCAGAGCCCATTGGCTTCCAGCTCCACTGTGGACAACTGGACAGGGCCAGCTGGCCATGAGGATCCCCCTGGTGTGTGCAGGCCGGGTGACAAACGCCCTCGGTCTCGCGCCACCGGGCCTCAGCCATCCTGGAGATGTGGAAAAATTCCAGATGGCAGCTCTTTTACACTCCCTGGTGTAAAAAGAGCTCTCTCTGTGTGTGTGTGTGTGTGTGGCCTGTGGAGGAGCCTCGTCTGGAGGAGCCTCTCCTTCCCAGAGTTGGAGAGGGATGGATGGGGAGCCAGCAGTGAGCGGCCGCCGCAGTGTGAGGGCTGGTGTTTGTAAATACGCTGAAGTCGAGGTGCTTGGTCCTCCAAGCTGCTGCAAAAGGGTTCCATGATGGATTTAGGAGCAGGCTGAGCTGTGGGGCATCATTTCAGCAGGGAGATGGAGCTGATGAGCGGAGCAGTCAGCTTGGGTGGGTGCAAAGCTCTCTCTAGCTCTGTGCCTGCTCAGCCAGGGCTGTGGAGAACCCTGGGCTGGACCGATGCACATCTTATATAAAGACTGGTGTAAGAAGTGGCTTTTTTCCTGCTGGATCTTCCCAGGCTGCAGCTGTCAGCAGCACAGAGCTCAGAGGTTGGGGCTTAGGCTGTTATTCCTGGCTGTGCCTGCCCTCCTCTGCTCCACAAATTAGTCTCATCCTTAATTTGAGCTCATTTGCACCGCGCTCAAGTGTCCCACAAAGCGGCTCTCTGGCAGGAAGGTTGCTGTGGCACACATTATCCCAAGAAATGTGCTTCAGAGGGATGGAACAGCAGAAGAGATGAAATAATGCCACAAAGAGGAGAAGGAGGGAAGGCACTCGCGGCTCGGCGCCAGCGATTGTAGCGAGCGGATAAAAGAAGGGAGAGCAGCGCTGGATGAGCTCTTGTTGAAAGGAGAAACATTTAGAGGAGGGGAGAGGGAGCCTGAGGATAAGACAGTGGCTTTGGTCCAAAGGGAGGTGCTGGGATTGCTGGCTGTGGGGAAGGAAGGCAGATGGTGGGTGATCAGCACCGCTGTGGCTGAGGTTTGGAGCAGGGATCAATGCCGGAGCTGGGGGCAAAGCCCTGTTGCTGGAGGGAGAAGAGGCCACTGAGGGTGGCTGGGGTCTAGCTGGGTGTATCTGAAAGAGAAGTGCCTCCAAATGCCGTGCTCCATGCCTGTCCCCTCACCCAGATGGGTTCCAAGAAGCACAGACCCTTCTCTTGGCACCTCAGCAAAGCATCAGGGCTCATGGCCAGGCTGGCTTAGACCATGGCCCTCTGCAGGGTCCAGCCTTTGGCAGCCAAGGGGAAGCAGCCAGGCTCTCCTGAGGGATTTGGTGGCATCCCCTGATCAGGAGAGGGGCCCCTGGGACTTCCTGGGAGTGTGTGCATTGAGTAGGAGGTGAGAACTGGGTGCTTGCTGAGCCAGGTTATTAGTCCTGGTGGAAGAAGCAGGATTGCTGAAATGTTCTTTTTAGCTCCACAATAACATTTATTTGGTTTCTTCCCATCTCCCAAAGTGTGGGAGAAACTGGGCTCAGAGGATGAGCTCTGGGGGTGTGCAGCAGCTTGGAGTGGATGAGGATGGCAAAAACAGGGAAGGATGTGGAATGGGAGGAAGGGGAGGGGCTGGTGCAGGGTATTGGCCCTGAGCAGCAGAGTGTCCTGGGACATGCTTTCCTAGCCAGCAGGGAAGCTGGTTGCTGGCTGAAGGGTCCTCAGGGCCTGATTTGTGCATGTGTGATGTTGCCAGGGCAAGAAATTGCCTTTATTTTGTCCCAAACCCTGCTCAAGCCAGGATAAGGCAAATCCACTCGGTTCTCTGTGGTTTGTGATGTGAAGAGGGACTGGGTGAAGCAGCAAAAGGAAAACCTGCTTTTCCCCCCTCTAAGGTGGAATCAGGAAGGTTTTGCTCTGTTTACCAGGGATTTAGGGCTCAGCTCTGTCCTAATGCTCGTGGCTGCAGCTGCTGGTGAGGACCCTGCAGTGGAGGATGGATAGTGCGTGCTCTCCATGGAATTCTGGAATGGTTTGGGTTGGAAAGGACCTTAAAGACTATCTCAGACCACCCCCACCCCTTGCCATGGGGGGGACACCTTCCATGAGACCAGGTTGCTCAGAGTGGCTTTGGACACTTCCAGGGATGGGACATTCACAACTTCCCTGGGCAACCCTCACCACCCTCACCTGGAGGAATTTCTTCCCCCCTCCCAGCATGGCAGGCCAGACTTATCCTTTATCTCCTTCCCTTCTTCACTGTGCAATTTGTGCAAGAGGTTGCCTTCATTTTTGCACAAACAATGAGACCTTTTCAGCGAGTCTTTGTGCATAATGGGAGCAGAAGTCAAAGAGGAATAAAGCCTGCTGTCGCTCACCTTTGTACCATCCCTTTGTTTTCCCCTCTCAGGGGTGCTGTGACTCCTTTTGCCAGGAGTCTGCCGTTTCCAGGATGGAATAATTACACCTGTGCAGGTCTATTAAGCCCTGACACACATTGTGGTTTGTGATTCAGCTCAGCCAAGGCACAGTTGGAAATGAGAGCTGGTTTTTCCCTTCCTTTGCCAGGTTAAACATCGGTTTTGTGGCCATGGGATGCTGCAAGCCAAGGTGTCCTTCCTGCCCCTCCATCCCAGCTCCTGGCTAAGGCAGGTGTTTTTGGAGAAGCCAAAGTTGGAACATGAAGCCAGGACTGGGATGGGTGCCACTCAGGCTGGGGACAGCCCTCTGGGGAGCCCAGGGTGTTACAGACACCTCTCCTGTGAGAAGTGCCTGAGAGAACCAGGCTTGCTCAGCCTGGAGAAGGGAAGGCTCTGGGGAGACCTTAGAGTCCTTTCCAGTGCTGAAAGAGGCTACAAGAGATCTGGAGAGGGATTTTTAAGAGCACAGAGTGACAGGAGAAGTGGGAACGGCTTCACATTGGCAGAGGGCGGGGTTAGATGCGATATTTGGAAAAAAAATTCTTCCCATGGCAAGGTAGTTTGAACTAAATGGGCTTTAGGGTCCCTTCCAAGCCAAATTATTCTGAGATCCTGGGATCACACGTGTCCCAGGACCAAATCAAACAAACAAACTTTTCCCAGGGCAGTGCACAGGAGAACTGAATGCTTCATGCATGGCTCCCTATTTTTCCTTCTCTGTCTGCATCAAATCCTCTTTACATCTGCAATTTTGAGCTGACCTGATGTCCCTCAGCAGCAGCAGCAGCAGCAGCAATGCTCTCAGCTCCTTCCTGCAGGCTGCCTCCTCCCAGGTGCTCTGCAGCGAGGAGCCAAGGCTGGCTGCCTTCTGCCAGCAGTGCTTTCCCAGAGGCTGCTCTATTTATTTTTAAAAGCATTTTCACTTCTCTGTTGCACAGCAACTTCTAACACACCCTGGCTCACGAGCTCCTGCTCCTCTCCATACCCTGGCAATTCTTCAGCTGCTTCAGGGCTCAGGGAGATGGGGATTGATGCTGAACTTTGATGTCGTGCGGGTTCTCTTGTCCCCTTTGAGATGTGCCAGCTCAGGCTGAGTTACCAGGCTTGGCAGCACTGCTTCCCATATTCCCATTCCTTGGGTGTGGGAGCAGCTGAGGTGTGATGTGCAGAGCCAGCGCTGCTGCTGTGCACCTAAAAAAATAAAATAAAATAAAAATGTAGATTTGTGCTGTCCTTGGGGTGATGGGGGCTCTGTCCACGGCCACCTGCATGGCTCTTGGATCACCAGATATCCAGATGCTGCTCTCCCTGTGCCTGTGGCTGGACAAGGGGATAGTTTGGGGCCCATGAGCTGTTTCCATACCTGTGCTTGACCACGGCAGGGAGCCCAGGAGGGCTCTGCCTTCCCCTGGAGCATCTCCTCATGCTGGGGGTAGAGGGAGAAGGGCAGCATAGCTCCATAGGGGTGACAGCCTGTACTCTTCTGCAGGAGCAGAGCTAATTCCTGGAGGGTGGCCTGGAAATTATCTTAAGGAGTCCTGGCTGTGCCCTTCTTTGGAAAGCAAACTCCTCAGGGCGCTCTCTGGCTGTGCTCAGCTCTGCTGGGCTCTGGACGCCGCCGGCGCACGGATCCCTCTGCCTTTCCCATCCTGGATCATTCCTACTGCCAATCTTGGTCTCTGCTGCTTGCAGAGCCGCTCCCACCGGAGCAATCCCTGTCCCCTGCTGGGTGGAAGAGCTCCTGTGTGGAAGGGGAGCGCTGAGCTGTGCCAGGCATCGTCTCTTTTTCCCTGTTCCTGCCCACGGCGGATGGCACACACCCCCTCAGGTCTGTCTGTCCACCTTTGCTCTGCTCTCCTGGGGATTTGGGATGCTGGCATGGAGCTGCAGCTGGGGGTGGCAGGTTGTAGGTGTGGTGGATGTGTGATGCCTTGAGCTGCAGAGACCTGCCTGCCCAGCAGGGAGAGGGGTTGAGACGTCTCAAAGGCGGTGCTGGGAGAAGTTGGGGTTGTTAGGATGGGTGTTGCCCATCACTGTTCCTGGTTCTGCCCCTGTGCCAGGCCAGAGAAGCTGGTGTCTCACTGCCACCCCAGCAGGGATGTGCTCTGAAAGCTCTGGGGCTGGGGTTTGCTGCCTGCAGAGGTCCTGAGGTCCTGCTCCTCGACAGTCTCCATCTCTCCTGTGCTCTCTGTGCCGGAGAAGTGCTGAGTTCTTTGATGTGCATTTATATAAATAGTCAGTGGTGTTGTTTAGCAGTTGCTCTTAAAGGAGAGATGAGACAATTTCATGTTTTGCTGTTCCTAAAGCTGATCCCCCTGGGAGTGCTGCAGTGCAGGAGGGCTCCTGTGCTGGGGCTGTGCCCTCGTACCCCTGGGGACTCACTGCCCTTGGAGATTCCTCCTGCCTGGGATGGGGCCTGAGCAGCAGCCTGGCTCCATCTGGGCTCAGCTCAGCTTTTCCTGGGAAGCAGAAGCGGTGCTGAGCCCTGAGGAGTGGACTCTGCAGCTGGAGCATCAATCCAGCAGTGACAACGCTGGTGTGGCAGAACAAAAGCTGTTTCCCAGACCAAAGGTTGTCTGGTGTCTGCTGCTGAAGCTTCTCCCCGCCTGAAGCAGCTCCTGGGTGTTCTGAGTTTGGCTCTTTCCTCCATCTGATCTTTGCAGGTGTTCCAGGTGTTTTTGTTGTGCTGTTTTGGTACCACCATGCTCCAAAAAACAGTGTAATATATGAGTGGGTGATGAGAAAATGATGTTTTTTGAGCCAAGTGGCCTTTCTTTGATTCCACCATGTCCCTCTACCCTCAACACACTGGCACGTGTGATGCTGCCTTTCCTGACTCTCCCATTTTGGAACAAAATGACCTGACCCTTTCATCCACACCTTTTGCTGTGTGTAGGATTAAATCTGTGCAAGGAGCCTTGCCTGTAAACATCCCTCCTTCCGTGGTGTACAAAGCTCCCAAGCCTGGAATGCAGCCCTAGCTCCCACTGGCTCCCAGGGATGATGGGATTCATCAGCTAGGATTCTTCCCAGCAGAGCCACTGCAAACCTGCTGCTGCTGGGGGATTTATGGGTTTAATCCCACAAACTTTCACCCTGCATCAAATGACTCAACTAAAAATAACCCCCTCACCTGGAGCACCCAAGGGGGGGACCCAGGCAGGGTTTAGCCACCCCAGCATCCATGTCACTGCGAGGGGAAGTGCACGTGGCAGGAGAGGAAAAGGCCACGAGGATGAATCAGCCTCTCTCGCAGCCCATCTGTCTCTGTTTGGAAGGGCCCCACGCTGAAATTCTTTCCCAGTGCTCAGAGATTCGGTGCTCTGCTTTTTTCCACGCTGTGTGAGCTCCTCTTCCCCCCTGGAGGAGCAGGGGCTGGTAATTAGCAGCTCAGGGCAAGCATGGCTCAGTGGAGAGAGGCTCTTGATTGTCCTGGAAACCGAGTGGTTTTTCCCCCCTGATGTGGGGAAAAACAGGTCAGCGAGTCAGAGGGAAGATTTGGAGCATCCCTGTGCCTTGGGAAGGGTGGAACCAGGCCAAGATATCCCAGCCAGGCTGGGGAGGAGACATCTCCAGTGAGCTGGTGAAATGGAGAATCCTTGCCTGATTTGGGGTGTCCCCAAGGTGCTTGGGAGCAGCATCCTAGCTGCTCTCATATAAATTTATATTATGTGTATATATAGATAGTATCATATAAATTTTTCATATCGATGCCTTAAGTTTTAGCTTTCATATTTTCCAGATTCTGTACTGCACTGGTATATAACTCTGAACTTCAGAGAAAGTGTTAGCAAGTTCCCTTCACGGTTCAATCAAACAAAACATTCCTTTTCCAGCCCCAGAACCAAGGACACCACTGCAGCTTCAGGCCCAAAAAGCACAAAGGAGGGAACTGAGGAGAGCAGTCTGGGAGGATGGGACTCCAAAACCTGGAGCTGTAATTGGACAATTAACCCCAAAACTTATAAAAGTGTGAGAACTTGTGACCTGCTGTGGTGGGTGTAGCCTTGGCTGGGCCCTTGTACTGCCCAAGGTGTATCTTTTGAAGGCCTTTTTAATAAATACCTAATTTATTCCTTTAATTCTGTCTAGCCTCTGTTCCAGGTAGCCTCTTGAGGCACCTATATATATATAGATATATATATATTTAACAGCTTCTTGTTCTGATGCTGCTGTCAAAATCATCCTCCAAATCCCCAGGGAAGGCTGCTGGGGTGCTGACCCACATTTGGAGGGCTCCAGCAGCTGTGGAATACTCCACAGGCAGGATTTCTCCATCCTGCCCTCTCCAGGAGGGGATCCCTGCTCTCCCAGGGTTTGTGGCAGTGCTGGAGCTCAGCAGTGCTCCAGGAGAAGTTCAGCCCTGTGGACCTGCACAGCATTAAACCTTTTGCTTTAACTCCGGGGGTTTTTGGTAAAACTTGTTCAGCTAATGGAAGCAAAGAGCTCACCCAGCGCCTTAAGTGCTTAAGAGTGTGGTTATTATGGTAATACATCGTCACTTGGCTAAAGGCTTGATTGCTGCCATTGTAACACAAACACACCCGCAGAAAAACCCTAAAAGGAATTTCCTCCTCGGAGGGCAGCGCTGCTGCTGGGAACCTGCTCCTCCCTGCAGCTCTTTATTAGTTAATCAGCTGCCAGAGGGAGGGGAATAAAAAATGTGAAGCATGGTGTGAGATGTCAGGGTCTCCTGCCTGCTGGGGTTGGGATAACAGGGTTGGGTCTCCTGAGGATGCTCAGGAGAGGATCCCCGTGTGTTTCCTCTTCTGTCACTTGGGGTTTGGTGCTTGAAAAGCCTTTTCTCAGTGGTTTGTGGGGTGGGTATGATGACTTTGTGTCCCTTTTCAGCACACACTGAGGCACAGGCCAAGGCTGCTCAGTGTTCTGCCCCAGTTGGGGGGGAGGAAGGGAAGGGAAGGGAAGGAAGGGAAGGAAGGGAAGGAAGTCTGAGATCCCCACATTTATTGCTTTTAGAATGAAGTTTGGGAGGTGAAAGGTTCTGGAAGCTTCATTTTAAGGTATTGAAAGCCGGCTTTGTGTCACAGTGCAGCAGTTCCTTGGGTCTCCTGTATCAAATACAGACCAGCATCCCATTGCTGGACAGTGACATCCCTGTTCCTGTGGCAGGGGCTGTCCCATGTCCCTGCTGCATCCCACTCACACCCCCAGAGATATGGACAGAGAGCATCAGCCAGGATCACCTGTGGGAAACCACCCAGGGGGGTCAATACTGGTGGATATGCTGTTCTCCTTTGCTGTTTTTAACCATTAATTGTCATTAGTGGAGGTGGGAAGTCCTCTTCTGCCTGGCTGTTAACAGGGAGCTGTGTGGCAGCCTGGGTTTATTCCCAGGAAAGGGCTGATTTGCAGCTGGAAGGGCCCAGAGGCACTAAAACCTGAAGGGAGCCTACAAGAAAAATGGAGAGGAGCTATTTCTGAGGGCCTGCAGTGACAGAGTGGGTTTATTAGTTCACACTGACAGAGTAGGTTTATTAGTTATTAGGAAAAAATTCTGCCCTGTGAGGCTGGTGAAGCCCTGGCACAGAGAAAGTGTGGCTGCTGAAAGTGTCCCAGGCCAGGTTGGATGGGGCTTGGAGCACCCTGGGACAGTGGAAGGTGCCCTTGATTTTGTCAGAAGAGTTAGAACGAGGTGAATTTAAAGGCTTTTTCCAAGCCAGGCCATTTTGTGAGCCACACACAGAGAAGTTCTGTGTTGGTAAGAAGATCCAGGCTGGAGGCAGGGCTGCTGGCTGGCTCCATGGTCCTGGCTCTGGCCATGCCTCTTCCCAGCACAGCCCAAGCTGTGGCTTCCCACCAACAGGGGCAGGGCTGGCATTCCAACAGCAGAAGCCAAGAGCCAATGTGGTGTTTTCCCCATTAATTCAGATTTTGGGTAAAAAGGAAATGTTTGTTTTCAGTGTGAGGAGGGGTCCAAAGGCCAGAAGAGGGGCAGGTGCCCTGGTGCCAGCTGCTCTGTACCTGGCATGTGGCATCCCTCGAGCACCCTCGTTAGCGTGAAACCTCGTCAGCTTTCCTTAACAATATGTTCTGGCATCCTCCCTTCTCTCCTTGTCACTTCTCCAGAGGGAACGTGGCTTGTTCTGCTGGCAGCATGAGCCCTGCTGGCTTGGGAGGTGGCAGAGCTAATTATTTCTATTTATTTCCTCAGACTTTCTCAGTGTTTTGTTTGAGGGCTCTGCCTGAGCTTTTCCATTTGCCCCCAAGGCTGGAGTGGGAGATGTACTGGGGGGGCATCAGCAGAGCCAGTGTTTGTGTGGATGCTGGACCTGCCCTTGGGATTTATCCTCATTTGCTCTTGGCTAATTGTCCTCAGGCATGGCTGAAACCTGGAGTGTTCACACTTGGTGTGCGTGAAATCCTCCTGTCCTTGCCAAGGAAATGTTTAGAAAAGGAACAGGGCTAATGGCTGTTTAAAAAAACATAAAAAATCAAAACAAACAGAAGCTAAACAAAACCTAACCAACAAAAAAACCCCCAAAACTAAAAGCTCACCAAACACAGGAAGAAAAAAACCAAACCAAAAAAAAAAAAAGACCCCAAAAAGACCTGTAAGAGGGGAGGGTTGAAAAGGAGCACAGCAATATGAAAAGGGAAAACAGAAGCTGGCAAAAATGAGATCTATGATGAAGGTGTCCAGAACTGACTTGAAGAAGTAATTAATGCTCCTAAAAAAAGTCGCATGGGTAAGCAAAGTAGTGGAGTGCAGGATCCGTTTATAGCTCTCAGTGGGAGCAGCCAAACTCGTCTTATCAATGTGCTAATTAATTTGCTGAGGCTCTTGCTGGCAGTTGCCTTTTTCTTTCCGGAGAGTTTGCCAAGGGCTGAGTATCCCTTGGGCTGGACTGGTTTAAATTTGAGGGTGACTTTGGATTCCTTCTGTTTTCAGGGCAGCACCACGGATCTGAAGGAAATAGGATGTTCCCTCCATCCCTTCCCCTCATGAGGAATGTCAGGTTTATTTTGTCTAGGATGGAGGCTGTGCTCCATGTTGTCCCCTCAGTTACTGATATTTTTTTTTCCCCCTATATTTAATTGATTTTTACTTCTGGTGTGCTGCTACCCAGCCTTTACCCCAGTCTCCCTTCTCACCTCCCTGTTTGTTCTGGAGGTATCTTCGAACAATGATGCGAAGGGAAGGGGTTAAGATGAAGATGTGCTCAGCTTGCTGCATGACTGGGGAATTTAAATCTTCCTTTTCCTTACTGGGTTGCTTTTTCCTGGATTAGAGATGGAGTTAGGAAGGGAATAATGGCCTTGGCTGCCTTCTGCTTTGTCCTTCCTCTTTTTCACCTCTGTTGTGGGCAAACGCTGGAAGAGGAATTCTTGGGACTTGTCAAATCAAAGCCTTTCCTGCATCAATGACATGCTGATCAGAGATTCTCCAACACGAAAATAAAGCATTTCACCGTGGCAAAGCTTTGGGTGTAGTCTTGGACACGAGCATCTCCTGTCTGCAGGGCATCACCTGCTTTGCCTGGCCAAGGAGCACCGCTCAGCCTGGTGCTCCTGGCATTGTTCCCGTGCCTTTGGCTCCTGTGTGCAGCTCCTGACTCAAAGCCACGCTGGTATTGCCCCATCCTGCCTCCTGAAGGGGCTGCCTGGCTGTCCCTTGAGTGTGGGGCTGGAGGGGGATCTGGGTGCTCCAGCCAGGGGTGCCCCATAGAGAAAAACCAACCAAAAGGAAGGAGCCCAGGGTGGTTTGATCCAGGCATCCCAAATCTCTTTTCCCATCTCACCAAGCTGTGCTGCACAGGGAGGGCTGGCTACAGGGAGCTGCAGGTTCAAGAGGTTCAGGGATGCCCAAATTGGGAAGGATGAGGGAGGCAGGAGGTGCTGCCCCTTGCCCGAACCTTGGGGATCCAGCAAAACCCAAACTGTGAGAGGGTATAACCCTACAAATCAAGGAGAAACGGGACTTCTGGTTGATGGATGTCTGGAAACCAGATCCAGAGCAAAGCCCTGAGCCTCCATGTGTCTTGTTCCCCTGCAGAGTGATGAGCCACACCAGCAGCAGCGATGCTGGGACTCGGGACGTGCTCCATGGGCGCCCCGGGGAGGGCGGCTGAGCTGGACGCCGCCTCGTCCCGCTGCATCCTGGCCCTGCCCGAGGAGGAGACGTGGCGCCAGCACCGCCTGGGCCTCATGCAGAACACCCAATCCTGCAACCTGCTGGAGCCTGAGAGCCTGGCCCAGGCCCTGGTGTCCCGCGCCGCCTCCTTCGACGCCCTCTACGATTCCCGCTGCCGCGATGCCGACGATGGCGGCGCCCTGGACCTGGGGCTGGGCCAGCTGGTGGCCGTGAGCCCGGACGTGATCAAGCGCCGGCGGGGAGGGCTCATCGAGCAGAGGGACATTATCAAGGCCCACGAGGCCCACAAGATGCAGAGCACGCCCCAGGCGAGGAGGAAGGAGTGGGAGTAAGTACCGGAGAGCCCCCAGCCCAGGTGGGCAGCTGGGGGGAGTGGGAGCCTTCCCTGTCCTCTGTGGGAGGGACTGGGGGTGTCCCTGTGGCACACCAGTGCCAGCTGTGTCCCCTCTCCTGAGTGACTCTGAGCTGGAGGGTGGCATCTCGTGGCACTGGTGTGTCCCCAGGTTGTGGGGTGGGAGGGTGTGGAGAGGAAGCTCTGTTTTGGAAGTCCTCAAGGCAGCTTCCCTTGGCTGTATCTGGGTTTTTGGGTGCATTTGGAGCTGTTGGCTTTCTGCTTTTGCTGTGGCTTGGCCCGGCTGTGAGGGGATTATCTGTAGATATGGTGGTTGGGGATGTTTTCTGTGCGACTTGGCAGTGCTGAGATAATGGTTGGACTTGATCTTAGAGGTCTTTTCCAGCCTCAATGATTCCATGATTTGTATTTAATTCTAAAAAAGGCCCAAGTCTTCCTGAACCAGAGCAAGCTGGGACATTAACAAACCTGAGAGAACAGAAGTGCTTGACAGAGCTAGAACCCACCGGTTTTATTTATTATTCTCCTTTAATTAACTTCTTCTCATGGTTTGCCTTGGTGCTGTGAGAAAAAGCCCAGCTCCAAGTCCTGGATTAGCCTCTCTCACCCCACACTCACTGTGAAGAGGCTGCAGCCACGTGCTTCAGCCCCACATTTAAATGACAAGCTTCCCCTCCCTGTGTCTGCTCAGCAATCTGCAAAATTTCCTGGGATAAGCTCTAGCAGTTCTCCACTCTCAGTGCTCTGGAGCTGTTCCCTGCCCCCAGAACTTGATTTGGGGGATAATATTTAATAAAACACCCAAAGGAGATTGGGTCCCCTGTATTAATTAGACGTTGCTTTGGCAAGATCTAGGCCAGCACTCCTCTTGTGTGGTTTCTTTGGGATGGTTTCCATGACAGAACCACTTGTGATAACACTGAGGATGCTCCTGCTTTTTTTTGGAGAGCAGCCCATGGCTGAGGCAAGCTCTCCCCGGCCCTCTCAGCTCCCTTTGTGCCTGGGGAACCCTCCTGGCCAATAAATTGCCATATGGGCTCTGCAGGAGCTCGGTTGTCCCACACTCGGTGCCTCGTTATCTTTTGCAGCCCACTGGGGATGCCAGATGAATAAATCATGGCGGGGCAGGAAGCAGAGGGGTGGCCTCGTTAATTGTCGGCTGGCTAATTAACGGCCTGCAGCTCTGCTCAGCGGCAGGGACATGGAGCTGGAGCCCTTCCTGCTCCTGGTGGTGGGATGTGCCCCTTTGGCTGCCCTCAGCTGCTCCATCCAGCAGCTTCTCAAACACAAATCCCAGGATTTCCGTCTTTAGCGCGGTGGGAATGCTCAGGCAGCGGCGCCGTCCCCGACGTGGTTTAATAGGATGTTTCCCCAGGCTGGGAGGGTCCTGTCTTTGCATTTCCCAGCTCCTGGGATTGGGTTTGTCACTTCATCCCACTTTGTGATGTGTTCTGGGAAGCCTCTTTTGCTGGGTATCAGGATTTTGGGAGAGACAGGACCACAGGGAGACGCCTTAAAACATGATCAACCTTCTTCTACCGTCTCAGGAAGGAGTGAGAGCATCCTCACCATATTCACCAGATGTTCCTGGTCAGTGGTCACAAGACCACAAGGTCTTTGAAAGGCCAATCAGCCAATAAACTGCCACAAAAAGAATGTTTCTACTTTCACACCAGTAGTTAATTATTCTGTTTTATACGTCTTTGCCACAGTGCCCACATTCTTACAACACACAAAGCTACTTTTTATACCTTAAACTTCTTATTACCTTTGTAATTACTTCTATATCTTAACTTTAAAACCTTAAAACTTCCTACATGAGGGAGAATGGCTTTAAACTGAAAGTGAGCTGGTTTAAGGTTAAGAATTCTTGTGAGGATGGGGGGGCCCTGGCATAGGTTGCCCAGAGAAGCTGTGACTGCCCCATCCCTGGAAATGTCCAAGACCAGGTTGGATGGAGCTTGGAGCAACCTGGTCAAGTGGGAGGTGTCCCTGCCCATGGCAGGGAGGCTGAAACAAGATGATCTTTAAGGTCCTTTTCAATCCAAACCATTCTGTCCTTCTGGGGCAAACCATCAGTGTTCTCCCCAAAAGCTTTGCCAAAGGCCAGGTAGGTGTGCAGAACCAGTAACCCCAGCACCACAGATGTTTTCTGGGAATAGATGGATACCCTGTGGGTGTGGGGAAAAAAAAAGCAAATTAATTTCCTTATGTGTAATTTTGTTAGTAATAATTCAATTTCCCTGCAATTTCATTTTCAGAAGGGCCCATCTCACATGCCCTGGATCACCCTGGGGGCTTTCACCAGGGCTCTGGTTAGCAGTGAGGGGAGATACCCAGCATGGTGGTGGGCATTAAATGGGACATTGCAAACCTGGAAAATGTCTGGGTGTGGCTGGGTGGTCTGCAGGGTGGTGGGCACAGAGAAAGATGCTGCATGTGCCTCTGTTCTGCTGCATGAGCCCCCTGCTCCCCTGCAGCAGCCCTGCCTTTGCAGATGTGGCAGTCCTAGCATGTAGCCAGATGTTGTTTAGCTGCTCTCAGTCTGGGTTGCTCTGAAGGTAGTGAAGAAAGGCTTTTATTTTTGTTCTCAACAGAGCTGGCAGGTCTGACCCTCACTAAACCTCCACCTCTGCTGCCTTTTGCCAGTGGAACAGTTCCACAAGTAGAATAAGAACAGGAAGGGTAAAATGCTCTTTTTCCTGTTTGGGCTTTTAAATTTTATTTATTTTTTTGAAGAGGAAACTGAGGCAGAGAACAGAAAACACAAAGTGTGGCAGTGGCTCTGGGGGAGGATTAACTTTATGGTGAAAAATGAATGTATCAGCCCAGCTGGGCAGATACTAAACCCCGTTTTTGCAGAGTCCCAGCCTGCTGCCCTGCCCTCCATCCCTGTGTTCACACACTGGGGTCAGGGATGGAGGCATCAGGAGAGACCTGCAGTGCTCCAAGGTGGAATCATTGCTGCCTTTGCTCTGGCAGCATCCTTTGGATAATGTCGAGCTCAGAAACAGCTCAAAAGAAAAGCTCCTCATCAAAATAAGCGAACAGGGAACCTCCTGTGGCTTCTCCAGGAGGAGCAGCTGCTTCCTTAGCTGATGGAAAGGACAGGCAGAGCCACACAGGCAGCACATCCCAGAAAAGCTTCAGGCTGGATTTGAGGAACACAGAGCCCAACCCTGCTTTGGATGGCCAAAACCCACGTGTGCACGGGGATTTGTTAAGTTTAGCTCGTGTGGTTTGGGGAATGCAAGCTGTGCCCTCGTTTTGGGATGATATTTGCAGGATGTTGGGAAAAGCCTGATTCCAGGCAGATGTTGGGCAGGGAATGGAGGAGACTGGGGGAGGAAAAGCAGCTGGAATCGTGGCACAGAGTGAAGGTGGGATGATTTCATTCAGCCTTTGAGCAGCTGAGTGATGGGTGGAGGGTCTGAGCATCCCGTGGGAAGTGAAGCACTCTGCCCACAGCACAGTGACCCCAAAGAACAATAAATAAAATAAACAAATTAAATAATAAACCCAAATACTATTATTATTATTATTATTATTATTATTATTATTATTATTATTATTATTATTATTATTATTATTATTATTATTATTATTATTATTTTAACTGGTGCTGAATGAGACAAAGGGCCCTTTTGGTGTGTTGCTGGGCTGCCAGCTCTGTGGCCGTCTCCCAGAATATTCCTGTGAAAAACCAGGTTCACAAACTATTTTTAGCATTTAAAAGTTTAATAAAAAGACAATTAGGAGATAAAAATAAAGTATACAAATATGGCTGTGTGTCTACATTCAGCCAGGAGAGCACACCTTGCTAACAAAGGATTGTCCCTTAAAAACAGAACCTTACTGCATATCCATAAATTCTCATACATATTCAAATATTCTTCTTAAGTTTTGGATGTTTCTTTGTTTAGTTTTTGACTCACCCCCTTCCCAATAAATCGATCTTCTTGGCTCCACCGAGTTTCACATTCCCTGATAACAGAAATGCAATAAATTCCTCCCCCAGAGCTCTGGTCACTGCTGTCCTCATCTGGACAAGATAATCTAAGAATGGAGGGGGGCTCTAATTATCTTTTTCAGTCTTTGGGTTGTACAAACAAAAGTAGTTTTTGTTTTAATGCTATGCCATAGCTCAACATATATGTATATGATACCACTATTTCTAAGTTTCATCAATAACAGATGAAATTAAACACAGAAACTTTGTTATTAATATAACAAAGTTTTCTGACCTTATATATTTAACACTAATTTTAATATTTGTGAAAAGCCAACAATATAATATGTATCTATAACATTCCCCAGCACCATCTGGGTCTGTCTTTCTCCACCATGAGTTTCTCTTCAGAAGTCTGTTGCTGTGACCCCAAGGCTTGGGGAGGGCTGGGAAATAGGGTTGGGGCAGCTCAGGGAGCTGGCAGGAGTTCTGGGGGCTGTGCAGGTCAGAGCCGTGAGATCTCAGTGGCAGGAGATGCTGGGAATTATGAACCTGAGGTCCTCCCAGGACTTCAAGCCTTCTACAACCCCCCTGCAGAGCAATTAACTTCTCTGAGCCTAATGAGTGTCTCTGTTAATGTGGCTGGCTCTGCCTGCAAAATGCAGCCAGTGAAAGGGATTGTGGATGTGCTACACCTGGCAGTGGGTGCTCTGAAATACGGCTTTTGTCATGGTGCCTTGCCTAGAACAGCGGAGAAACTCCCCCAAAATCATCTGCCCTGACCCTCCCTGTGCTCTCCCTGCTTCCCTTTAGTGCAGATCAAGGTTTGCATCCTGGGCAGGAGTTTGTTCTTTGGTATTTTGACCTGGCATGAACCGGAGTTCCACCGAATATCCTGGCAACAGCCTGGAGATAGCAGCATCCTTCACCGAATTTCCTTCAAAGCCTGGGTTTCTGGCACACCCTGCAGGAATTCCCTGAGTTCATTCCAGTGACTGCAGAGCCTCCCAAGCGCTGCCAGAGGGGTGGGACAGTCCCAGCCATGAGCCAGTGCAGGCTCAGAAGTGGTTCCAGGCTCAGATGTGGTTCCAGGGAGCTCCTTAGGACAATGTGGGTCCCAGGAGATGCCTCTGCTCAGGAGCTGCTGCCTTGTTTTCCCACTGCATCCCGGCAGCTCCTGCTTCCCTGGCTGGAATCTCAGCTGCAGGTGTTGGGAAGATTTGTTAGCACGTCTTGGGGCAGTGTTCAAAGCTTGAACACTGGAGCCAACCCTTGGAAGGAGCTTCCCCCTTAGCCTGGGGCTGGCCATGGCTCTGAAACACAGAATCCTTGTGAGGCAGTGATGTGACAAAGAACCTCAAGCAGGGTCACCTAGAGCAGGCTCCACAGTCCTCCAGGTTTCTCCCTGTAGCATCTCCAGGTGGGTTTTGAGTGTCTCCAAATATGCAGAGTCCACAACCTTTCTGGGTAGCTTGTCTCAAACGTTTAGTTCCCCTCAGAGTGGAAAATTTTATTCCACTGTACAGGCAGAAATTGTTTTATTTCAATTTGTGCAATAAAATTTGCACAAATAATCGCCTCTAGTCCAGTCTCTGGGTGCTACAGAGAGGAGCTCTGGCACTTCCCCCTCTGTCAGGTGTTCTGTGCATTGACCAGATCCTCTCTGAGCCTCTCCCAGCCAGGCTGAGCAGCTCTCCCAGCTCCTGACCTTGGCTGAGGTTGCTCCAGTAGCCCATGTCTCCTTGTCCTGTGGGGCACAGCACTCTGGATGTGTCCCCAGGGCTAAATGAAGGGGTCACGCCACCTTCTCGACCCCCTGGCTTTGCCTAACACACCCCAGGGGCTGCTGGCCCACTTCTCTTCAAGAGCACAGTGCTGGTGGCCACCAGGGTTTGTCCTTCCCCGAGTGCAGGGCTTGGTGTTTCCGTGGAGCTGAGCTCCATGCTGCTCCTCTGCTGTTCCTCCAGGCTGCTGAGGTCCCTCTGGATGGCAGCACAGCCCTCTGCTTCAGCAGTCCCTGCTTTTTCAGCATCTCTCTGTGCTGGTGGAGCGTGATTCAGCGCAGCCCGCAGGCACCGCGCCTTCTGAGATCTCCTGCTCCTTTGCATCCTCGTCCTTTCCCTTCCCTGGAATAATTCAACCTCTTCCCTTCTCCCCAGCTGTCCCTGTGTGGTTCTGATGGGAGGCTGGGAAGTGTTTGTCACAGAGGCATTTCCCAGCCTCTCCAGTTTGTAGGGTTAATGTTATTTACTACTCTCAATTTCTTAGGTGTAGGACCTGCCTTTTCCCTCCCACCCTCACACACTGTTTGTATTTCAGGGATGACAGTGTCATGGGTTAATTCAGGGACCTCGAGAGGTGTCTAGTTTGATCAGACAATCACTTATTTCTTATTTAACTCCAATTTTTTGCAGTTTAAAATACAGGGGATGTCTCACTGCTCATTCCCAAAATGGCATTTTCTCACCTGAGGGTGGGGAGGGCCTGGCACGGGTTGCTCAGAGAAGTTTTGGATGTTCCATCCCTCAATGTGTCCAAAGCCAGCCTGGAAGGGGTTTGGAGCAACCTGGTCTGGTGGAAGGTGTCCCATGGCAGGGGGCTGGAATGAGAAGATGTTTAAGGTTCCTTGCAGCACAAACCATTCCACGATTCTGTAAAACACCAGGAAACTCCCTGAAGCAGCTTTCAAATGTCCTGGTGCTTCTCCCAGCCATGGGGAGAGGGAGCTCAGTGGGACACTGCCCTTCCCAAAACCCACCTGAAAGAGCTTCTGTCGTCCCACCTTCCCTGGACGAGGCCAGCCAGCTTGTTTGGTGGGAAGCAGCTCTCCTGCAGGCTTGGTGGATGATGCTGTGATGGAACCTGCGTCATCTCCACGAGCTCTGCTACAAATCCCAGCTCCTTTCTTTATTTGTCATCAGAGGAGCTTTGCAGGAGCTGCTTTTCCCCCCCTGCCCCTCCACAACTCAATCTGCCGTGTCCCCCTTTTCCCTGCATTTCCCTGGGGAGGAATTAAAGCTAAAAACTCTTCAATGAACTTTTTCCCATTGAGGAATCTCGGGAGCCGTGCTCAGCCTTGGCTGCTGAGGGTGTTTGCCTTCACAGAGGCTGCTGAGCTGCAGCAAGGGGGACGTTTTTTCACACCTCCCAGCACTGAGGAGCTCTCAGAGAGAGGTTTTGCTCTTTGGCCTTTTCTCTTTCACAGGTTTGGGAGAGGGAAGCAGCATCTCCTTGCTGGCTGCTTGCCAGGGATGGGGCTTCTCTGGCTGTCTTGAGCATCAGCTGCTCAGTGCAAGTTCAGACCTGCTGGAAATTTTTTTTTTTGACAGCTCTGTCTTCTCCTGGCACTTGTCCTGGCAGTGTAGTTTTGTCAAAGCCACCCCTGTTTGCTGGCAGGGTTGCTTTGGAGAAAGCTGAGCCTGTGAGTTTGGCTTCAGTAGGTTGGAGATGGAGTTGGTGGATTTCTGGTCCAGATTTCTTTTTATTGCAGGGGGTTTTTGCAGCCTGAAGGCAGGGAGGAAACTCCTCTGTCATCCCAGCCCCTGGCAGCGGGTGTTTGGCTGTGTTTGTCCAACCTGAGCCTTACAGAGGATCAGAGAAAGCACTGGATGGTCCTCAGGCATGGATCTGCCCCTTGGAGGGGTGAAGAGGAGGTCTAAAGGAGGATAAAATCTCCTGCTGGCTTTGGCAGGAGCTAACACTGCTGTGCCAGAGGGGCTGTGAGGATGCTGGGGGATTTCTGCTGCTTTGGGTAGCACAGAGGTTGAAAAAACGCTTTTAGAAATCCCTCCCCAAGCCTTTGACAGGCTAGAAATAAGTTCTTTTTTGTTGTTGGCTGTCTATGGATGGCTCTGGGGATGTCTTTTCTGAGCTTGTTCCCACACACACATGAAATTTGGCAGATTGGTGTCTGGCTCTTGCAGGGCTTTGGTGGCAAGAAGGGGAATATCCCCACAGGTCTCTGCCCCTTCCTCATCTCTTTGCTCTCCCTTTATCCATGCTGCTCAGTCCCAATGTTTTGGGCAGAACCATTCTCAAACATCCCCTTTTTTTCCCCTCCTCACTGGATCTTCCCAAATGGACCTCTCTGGAAGTGCCTTGCCCAAAGCTGGACCTGTGTGAGTTGGAGGAGGATGGTGAGGTGCGATCTCACCTCGCTCCCTGCGAGCCTGGGATGCTCCACAGCTCCTGGCTGAGGGGAGAGGTTGTGCAGAGGGATCTGGGGGTTGGGAGAAGGATGGAAATTTGCTTTAAGTGTGATGGCAAAGCAGGGGAGGGTGGATAGCTGTTCCCTGAGAGGTGGGACTGCTGCACGCCTGCCCAGAGCAGCCAGGATGCGACTGCAAATGCTAATTAGAGCCCAGGCTGGCAAAGCTAAATAAAACAGCAGGGCACTCCAGGCAATTTATTAATGGGTGATTACTCCAGGGCCCTTCAGCTGATGCACAAAGCCCCGTGGCCTGAGGCAGAGGAGCTCTGCATTGCCAGGAGCACTCGGGGTGGGGTGTTCAGGCAGGAAAGGGGAGAGCAGGCGGTGTCTGGGGGAAGCATCCCTGGCAGCCAGCACTGCAAAGCAATGCTGTCCCTTCCCTCAGCAAGTCAGGGGGTGATGGGGTCTCACCTGCCTCTGCTTGAGATGTCAGCAACCCCTCTGTGCTTGTTTGGCTCCTGTCATGCCACCCACAAAGGCACTTTTTAGGTTGGGTGTTTTTGGGGAGTACGAAGGCCTGAGCATCCTCATCCAGTTGAAGATGCCCCTGCTCACGGCAGGGGAATTGGAGTAGATGGCCTTTAGAGGTCCCTCCCAACCCTACCCATTCTGTGAATCCACAGTTGGGTTGCTGAATCCATGATTTGGTTGCTAAAGCCACCTTTAATTCCATCTGCTATATGGTATATATCATATATATCCATATGATAAACTGCTTTATCTGATGCATGAGCTGCCCCAGTCCCACAGCAATGCAGTGTGGGGCCACATCTACCTTAAAAGAGTTTAATCTCAATTTTTCAGATGCATATTAAAAGAAACTTTAGTTTTTCAAAATAATGTAAGGCTTTTTTAGCTTCTGACCTCGAAGCTTTTAAGAAGTTTGGTTTTTTTAGCTTAACAAAAGATCAAAACTATGCTGAATTATTAAACTTCAAAATTTACAAATATGCATGTTAAAACCACTAAAAATAGGGGAAAATATATATATATATTTAAAAGAATGGAAAAACAATGTCTTGACATCAGAGACACCATCAATGTGTCTCACCACAGATCACTGTGAAGCATCTGCATGCAGGGGAGGAGGGGAAGGGATGGATGCTCCCCAATCCCTAATTAGCTGTGGCTGATCAGCCCTGGAGGCTGGTGGGTGGTGCTGGGATGTTGTGGATTTGGGAACCTTGAGTGGAACCTGCTATACTCAGGTTTGTGGGTTTTTTTTTTTTTGAATTTTGCTGCAGGTTTGTGCTGTGATGTGCTTTGCTCAGAGCTGAGGACTGGCAGGAATTTTAAGGAGTGGGACCAGAGATGCTCTGGGCTGGATTGTTTTCAGCAGAGACTTGCAGAGAGGGGTGGGAATGCAAGGTGTGCTGCAGCTGGAGTCTTGGAAATGGGCTGCAGGGGCAAGCCTGGGTGAGAGATGCTCTGGCACTGCTTCTTCTGTATCTCCATCCCCTGCAAAAGCTTGTCTGGGGGGAGATGCACCCACCAAAGTCTCCTTTCCCAGAGAATTATTCCCTTATCCCAACAAAAGAGAGCTTTACAAGATTGTTTTCCTGTTGATTTTGGAGATGCCAAGGCTGGCTGTTGGACTCGTGGGTGCTGGGAATGACAGCAGCAGTGTCTGTGAACTCAGGGATGTTTCATGGCAGCAGATAATTCCATTTCCACCCTCTCACATCCAAGTTCTCCTGCCATGGCTGCTGTGTGACACCCGGGGTGACTCCCAGGGTGAGGGACTGCTGGCAGTGGCTTCAATCTGGAGGCAGAATTTACAGCCTGGTGTGAGAGATTTGTGCTGGCTCTCACTTCTCTTCCAGCCCTCTGATCCCTCAGTGGATAAATCCCAGTGCTGACCCTGAGAATTCCACCTCTGGGTTGGTGCTGGGAACGTGTCCTGGTGGTTGTGAGCCTGGTGGTGTCTCTGTCAGGGCTGGAGAAGGCACATCCTGGTGAAGTAGTTGGAATAAAATGGGAGCAGATGGCTGAGAGGAAGAACTTTCCCTGGTCTGGGTGAGAGCTGCCTTGCTGTGAGGTGCTGCAGAGCCTCTGCAGGGCTTGGCTGCCACAAAAAATGCCATCAGGGCCATCCTGATCTGCGCCACAGCTGCCAACATCTGCACAGAGGAGCATCAGGCAGAGCCTGGTGTGGTGCCCTCCTCCAGAGCTGCCATCCTGGGGAAACTGTTCCAGCCCAGGGATTCTGTGTCCCTGCTGCTGCAGGGGTGCTGGGCTCAGCAGGACTTCTCCTCTGCAAGTGGGGAGAACATCCTCCTTCTAATCCAGCAGGTAATGAAACTGTTCCTGGAAAAAACCCTGCATTCCATGGTTATAAACACGCTTCTGAGTCACAGGCACTCAGTCCCAATTTGAAATTTGGCCAGAGCACACTGTAGATGGTTCTCATTTGATCCTCTTTTCTAATTTTATTTTTTTTTTTTTTTCATCTCAGCTTAGCCATATTTAAAAAATAAATCAGGATGCCAAAAGCCACTTTCTAAGATGAATGCAGTCCATCACATCTCCTGGGAATATCACTCATGGAAGGAGAGCCTGTCCTCCCTCTCCAGACCCTGCATTAGAGTCACAGAATGGTCTAGGTTTGAAGGCAGCTTAAAAATCATTTGTTCCAACCTCTCTGCCATGGGCAGGGACACCCTCCACTAGCTCAGGTTATTCCAAGCCCCATCCAACCTGGCCTTGAACATTTCCAGGGATGGGGCAGCCACAGCTTCTCTGAACAACCTATCCCAGTGTCTCCCATCCTGACAGGAATTTCTCCCTAATATCCCATTTCACCCTGTCCTCTTTCAGCTTGGCACCATTTCCCCTTGTCCCACCAGGGAAAATCCCTCTCCAGCTCTTTTGGGTCCCTTTAGGCTCTGACAGGTGCCCTAAACTCTCCCTGGAGCCTTCTCCAGGCTGAACAACCCCAACTCTCAACCTCTCCCTCCAAGCTGAGGAGCAGCTCTGGCTTTTTGAGCAACCCAGGGCTGGGCAGAGGATGCTTTTAACACGATTTCCTATTTATTTTGTGGGTTTTTTTGGTGCCTGTCCCCAGCAATGCACAGATAGGAGATTTTTGGGGTGCCCGAGGCTGCTCCGGGGGGCTGCACAAAGGGATG
>NC_031777.1:2254855-2258963 GCF_001522545.3 Parus major | reverse complement strand
GAAGGGAAGGGAAGGGAAGGGAAGGGAAGGGAAGGGAAGGGAAGGGAAGGGAAGGGAAGGGACAGAGCTCCGGGCTGCTCTCTGAGCCTGGGGGGGCGCAGGGAGGGGACAGCTGCCACTAGATGGCAATGCCGGAGCGGCACAGGGGGGCTGTGACACAGGGATCACCCCGGAGGGGACAGCCCCGTGTCCCCGGTGATGTCTCCGGTGATGTCTTGCCCTCCACGTGGCTGGGGAAAAAGCAAGGATGGCAATATCGGCGTGAGAATCGTGGGATCGTTTAGTTCGGAAAAGGCCTTTAAACTCAGCCGGTCCAACCATTTAACGCAGCTGTAGCCAGGCCACCACTCAAGCGTGTCCCCAAGTGCCACTGTCACCCCAAGTGCCACATCTGCACGTCTTTCAGATCCCTCCAGGGATGGTGACTCCACTGCTTCCCTGGGCTGCCTCTTCCAGGGCTTTTGGGGAAGGTACCTTTCCTAAAATCCGCTCTGAGCATCCCCTGGTGTCACCTGAAGCTGTTTCCTCTTGTTGCTGTCATTTGTTGCCTACAAGAAGAGACCAACCTTCACCTTGCTACAGCCTCCTTTCAGGAGCAATAAGATCTCCCCTGGGCCTCCTTTTCTCCAGGCTGAACCCTGCCCTCAGCTCCCTCAGCTGCTCCTTCTCAGAGCTTGCTGAGACTGGAGGAGTGTTAGCCTGTCTCTGTAAAACCAAGCACATCCCCAGCGCCTTCCTGTCCTGGCACCCACTGTTCCCTGTCTTCTCGCATTTCCTCCAGTGACAAAAACCCAAACAGCCCCACAGAGCTGGCTCTGGATCCCTGTGCCACGTTGAATCATGTGGGCATCAGCCACACTTCTCCCTGACTCACAGATCCCAGCCTGCTGGGTGAGGGTCAAGATGAGAACAGCAATAAACATCCTGGGAAACAGAGCCTGCATCTCTTGGCATAGCCAGAGACTTTTTTTTATTTCCTTTTGGCTCTCAATCTTCTCTTAAGGAGCTGCTTTCTCATAAATATCCCATCCTTTAGCACCGTCTGAGCAGGAGAGAGGCTCCCAGCAGGGTCATCCTGCGCTCTGCTCTGCAGCAGCGAGTGTTACAGTAGGGGTGAGAGCCAACTCTGGCTCCAGGGGACAGCCTGGTGCCCCAGCAGAAGTGCCCAGGTAAGGGGTGCAGCCCTGCTCTAAGGGAATGGAGGAGGAAGGCTGCCTTCCTCCCCCTCAGCCCCTTGCTCTGAGCCAGGCAGGGGATGCAGGGGCAGATTCCCCATCCTCCTCTGTGGGTACCACACAGAGCCTGAATATTTCGGCTGGGTGGGGCCTTGCTGTGCAGGCAAGGATGGGAGAGGGCAGGGGGGAGCAGGAACAGGAGCAGGAGCAGGAGCTGGAGCAGGAACAGGAGCAGGAACAGGAGCAGGAGCAGGAACAGGAGCTGGAACAGGAGCAGGAGCAGGAACAGGAGCAGGAACAGGAGCAGGAGCAGGAGCAGGAGCAGGAGCAGGAGCAGGAGCTCTGCAAGGCTCAGGATCTGCTCCTGGCAATCAGCCCAGCCTCAGCCTCGGGCTTAATTAACGGTGCCTTAAAGGGCTGAAAGGTGGGAAAAGCAGCATCACTGCCCAAGCTGCGTTGGTGGTGGTGGTGGGGAGGAGGAAGAGGTGGGGTGAGCTACAAATAATAATTGATTCGCTTAGGGCAATGTCTGAATCGAAGGGACTGTAATTAGTCGGTGGCTGCAGTGGCCACCTCCTTGCCTCTTGTTAGCAGAATGAAAAGCCAGGGTCACTCTGGCTGGCTGGTGGCCTGGGAAGTGTTTTGGGAGGGATCTGAGTGCCTCTTCACTCAGGGGACTTGCTGAAACCCCCCCCAGGTAGCCCACTTTGGTTGTCAAGACCCTTGGAAGGAGAGAATTAAGAGGGGATGCAGCAGCTGGGTGTCACGGAGAGCTGGCAGGCTGAGGTTGGGGCAATGATCCCATAGCCCTTTTTGCTCCTCTGTTATCTTGCTGAGGAGCATCTGGTCCTTCCTCTTTCTCACCCAGACAGCCCAAGGGCTCCTGGCAGTGCACCCATGAAAGGCTGGGCCAAAAAACGAGCCCTGTGGCCCTTCAGCTGCTGTGGTGCCCCTGGAGTGGGGACATCCCTGGCCAGGTGTTGTCAGGCTGCAGGGAGGGAGAAGCCCTGGCCCAAATGAGTTAATGATTTTTGTGGTTAAGAGCTTGACGGATTTTATTTGTATTTTGATGTATTTATTTGGGTTTTTTTAAAATTTAAATGCCTCAAGCAGACCTGGCTGCCCCGCAGCAGGTGAGAGGGATGGGACAGCAGTCTCTGTGTTTGCAGAGCAGGTTGTTGGTGGGGTGGACAAGGGAAGAGCGTGACAGGGACACTGGCTGGAGACACGGGTGGTCTGCTGGTGGGAAATGCAGGTGGTGAGTGCCACAGGCCCTGGGGAGCTCTGTTGGCCTCGGGGTTCAGCGGGAGGGGTGGGGGACCCTGCGTGTGAGCAGCTCACAGGGTGTGTTGTGTGCTGTGCCCTGCCTGGTGGGTACAGAGGACTTGGGGACACCTCTGGGGGTACCCTGTGTGTGTGCCAGGAGGGCAGGGTGGGCTCCCCAAAGGGGGGTGGGTGGGCAGGCAGCCCCCACAGCGGGGCACAGGGGAGCCTGGGCATCCCTGGGTGACCTTGGCACACGAGTGGCTGCAGCATCAGCAGTGTCCCCAGCCCCCTGCCCTTAGTGGGGTGCCTGGAGGGGGGGAGCAGCGTCAGAGACACCCCCCCAAAACCCCCCTGGAAGCTCCTGCAGGGACACATCCAACCCGGCTTGTTTACACCTCCTGGACGAGCCGCTGTTTCTCCCAGACAACATCGTGTGTCAAAAAGGAAAATAGCGAGGTGTGGAGGCTCATCTGTATGCGAGTGAGCAGGAGGGCACTCCCCGGGCACCCGCCGGCATCGGGCGGCTCCGGCGGGGAGCCGGGAGCCTCCAAGTGTCCCGGGGATGGGGGGAGGATGCTGCATGTGGCCAGAGAGAGATGCTCTGCTCGGGCTGAGCTGGGGTGGGTGGGATATGCAGGGAGAGGAGAGCCCCCCACCCCTTGCTCCCCAATTCAGCCACTCACCTAGGAGCACCCGTGTGCTGGAAAGCCCTCTGCAGCCAGGGCGGGGGGGGGGTGTGGGTGGGTGGCTGCGTGTGCTTCTGGCAGGGTGGGGGCTCTCCCATTGCCTTTGTTCCCTTCAGACCCACCCCTCGCCTCTGATTTTCCTTTGCGGCAGCTCCCGTGCTTGCCAAAAGAACGCACTGGATGGAGCGAGGGAGCGAGCCGGGCGTGTTGCGCGTGTGTGCGCGCCTGTGTTGCCACTGACTTCATTAAAGCGAGCTGGCCCCGAGCTGCAGAGGCTCGCCAGCCTTTTAATTTCGTGGCCCGGCTCCTTGCGGGAAGCCCACGCCGCCTTTGCGTGCTCCTGCCCCGGCAGCCGAGGGCCGGGCATCCCTCGGCCAGCGCAGGGGGCTCAGCCCCTCCGGCCCTGCCCGCTGCCCCAGCGAGCCGGCAGATGGGCGGCCGGGCTCCCGCAGGATGCTGAAGATGGAGTCGGGAGGAAGGAGTTGGACACTTGGCTCCAACTAGGCTGGACCACGCTGCAACCTGTTCCCCCGGCCGCGGCTGCTGCTGTGCTGGGTGCTGTTCCCAATCGTGCTTTCCTTCGCCGGGGTGGCCGCGGGGACATCGCTGCCCGGCGGGCTTGGGGGGCTGAAGGGAGCTGCTTTGGGCTTGGGGCGCTGCGGGGAGGATGTGGCTGGCTTTAACCCCTTGCTTCGTGCGGGGAAGGTGCTTAGGGACCGAGCGGCCTGGGCTGGGCACGGAGGAGGAGGAGGAGGAGGAGGAGGAGGAAGGCTGGCTGCCCGCCCCGCTGCCCGGTTCTGGGGGGGGGCCCGGGGGCTCGGCTGCCCCCCGTGCCGTGCCGGAGGAGCTGAGCCCGTGCCTGACGCTGCCGCCTCTCCTCCACGCGGGTCCCTGCTTCCCCCGGAGGGATGGAGGAGAGACGGAGCTGAGCATCACCCGGAGAGGAGGAGGGGGCTGTGGTTGGGACTGCGCCCCGCAACC
>NC_031777.1:2177420-2254750 GCF_001522545.3 Parus major | reverse complement strand
CCCCGCCGCCTCGGTGCTGCTGCTTTGGCTCACCTGTGTGTTTTCTTCCAGGATGGCTCGCTTTGGGGAGGCAGTGGCCGGCAGGCTGGGCTCCGGAGATGGGGGCTCCGACCAGAACCGGAGCCGGCAAGGAGCTCCTGCCCCTGCGGGAGGGAGCCCGGGAGCCTTCAAGCAAACCAAAGCGCAGAGAGCCCGGACTATGGCTCTGTACAACCCCATCCCCGTCCGGCAGAACTGCTTCACCGTCAACAGATCGCTCTTCCTCTTTGGGGAAGAGAACATAGTCAGGAAATATGCCAAGAAGCTCATCGACTGGCCATATCCTTTCTGCAGCCCCTGCGAGGGGGCCCGGATTTGCCTCGGTGGCCGCCCAGGACACGCGTGTGTGGCACTATCGGGCAGGTAAGGTGTGCGGAGAGGGGTGCCCCGGCCCCTGGGGATGCTCTCCTCGCCCTGTTGCTGCTTCTCCTTCTCTCTCCCCGGCTCTTTGCCTGCTCCTGACAGGATCTGAGCCCTTTCTCATCCCTCCCGGGAGCCCCCCCGCAGCCCCTCCTGAGGTTTGGATTTATTATCCCCCCTCCCTGTGCTAATAGGGACGGGTGCTCTGATCCCTGCGTGCTTTGGGATGCTCTGTGTGTGCGCCTGGGGAGGCGTGGGGGGGGAGCTAGTGGCCTTTTCTCTGTGCCTCGATGTCTTGTGGAGTTTTGTCACCCCACCCCACCCGGAGCCACCTGGGAGCCCGGGAATCTCCAGTGGCTGCTGGGTGGTGGCTCTGTCCCTCCTGTGCGTGCCCTCTTTGCTGCAGATCCCCGTGCCTGGCAGGGGCACGGCCGTCCTCGCCCCGCAGCCCCCGGCCCCCCACGGTGGCTCTGGGAACCGGCTGTCCCCTCCCTGCGGCAGAGGGAAGGATGTTGGAAACCCCTGCCTGTGCCCCATAGCCCTTTTTGGGGAGGCTGGCACGTGCTTTTATCCCAGGGACCCCTCTCCTAGCACAGGGTGGAGGGTGCAGATCTCTCCCACTCCTTCCCCTGTTCCTCCATCCTTTCATACCTCCCCACGCACCTCTCTCTCCTCCCACCCTCCCTGTGGGTGCCCCTGGCTGCTGCCCAGCACCACAGCTCTCAGCCCCGCACCAATCTGGCCTCGGTGCCTGCTTGGCCCCCGAGACATCCCCTGGGCTTTGCCCCCACGGAGAGGCTGGAAACTTCAGCTGTGGCTGTAGGAGCCTCCCGGTGCCGTGCTCTGCAGCAGCGATTCCATGCAGCTCCTGCTGCTGCCGCTTTCTCGCCCTGCAACTTGTTGGTTGAGTTCCTGGCTCCTCCGGTGGGCACGGGAGAGCTTTCCCTGGTGCCAGGCGGCGATGCTTAGGTTTGGTGCAACAGGTACCTCGGGGGAAAGCCCCAGGTGAGGCCCAGGGAGGCAGGACAGGTCACACACCCAGCAGGGGAATCGTCCCTTTGCAGCTCCGACACGTCAGGTCGAGCCTCTGCCAAGCTCCTGCCTGGGGAGCTGTGACATCTCCAGGCTTGAGGGGGTGACCTGGGCGTGAAGGAGTGGCTCGGAGGGGTTGAATTCCCCGTGGCATCCCCGAATCTGCCCCTCCTGGCAGTGCCCACGGGGTGGGTGGCCGCAGGAGCGCCGGTGCGGTGGCGAGCTCCGGCTGAGCGCAGAGCCCTGCAGGGCAGCGGCCAGGCCGGCTGCCTGCTTTTCCAGAATATGCCAAATTATTCCTTGTGCTTTTCCAGCGCGGTGTGGGAGGGCTCCAGCCCCTCTGGCTTTTGTTGGGAGGCAGAAGGAGCTGGGGTGCTGCCACTGGCCCGGCACTCCCGGCGTGGGCTGGGGTCCCGTGCCGGTGTGATGTCTCATCTCCAGGCAGCCGCTGTCTCCTAGAGACTGGAGCTCCACCACCACACGAGCAGAGCTCCCCAGCATTATTCTCCCCTGGAATTTGCAATGCATGAGGGAGATGGGCTCATTTTGTATTTTTTTTTTTTTTTTTTTCCAGAAGTAAGTGACATATTCCCATGTGAGTGCTGGGAACAGGCGTGCTCCAGGCGCGGGAGCTCAGCGTTCCTGCCTATCCCCCGCCTGGCTGCCATCTCTTTCCAAGAAAAACGCATCCACCCTGGATGTTTCTCTGCACCACTGGAGTTTTGAGGGCTTGGGAACGGGCAAGGCCTTTTGGTGACGAGTTTGGTTAGGTTGGCCAGGCCGGTTGTTCCCATCCTTGCAGTTGTAGCTTGGCACAGGCAGCTGGTGAATTTTGGAAGGGCCAGGAGAGCACCTCAGCCTCCTGGCCTGGAGCCCATGGCATCATTCCTGGGTGAGGGATGATGGGGAGGAGAGCATTGGATCTTGGCTGTGGTGGGTAGGAGCTGCTGGCCTTGGGAGGGCGATGGGCCAGTCCTGGAGCCCTGGGTCAGGGTGGGCACAGCACCAAGGAAAGCCAAAGGGGCTGGAGAGGAGCTCAGGGCGGAGTGGAGGCTCTTCTTCACCCAGCTCTGGTTGACTAGGTAATAGGGCTAAAAATATCTGGTGATTCAGGCCTGGATATCTGCTGGGTAACTGTGTAATTATAACCAGCAGCCTCTGCAGTTTGGCTTCCCAGTGTAAATAGGGATGATGCATGGAGGAGAAGGAGGAGAAATACGAGCAACTGGGATTGGGATGCAGCTCCATGGGAGGCAAGTCTTTGCTGAGTTCCTCTCTGGAAAGCCCAGAAAGCCTTGCCTACGCCAGAGCTGCTCTTTTCAAACTGGTCCTGCCCAAACCATGGGGCAGCTGTTGTTTTGGCTGGAGGAACATCTCCTTCTCTTCTCCTCGGGAAACGCAGCCTTGTCCTCCTGCCTGCTCTCCTCCTGCTGATGGCCAGGCCCTTCACCCTGATTTCATTTGTTTGGCTGCCTGGAAGGCTCCAATTCAGTTAGTACATGAGATGGGCTGCAGCTCATCTATATCTGCTCCGTTCCTCATCCGCTTAATCACATTTGACCTGGATAAGATCCCTCTCCCGCCCCAGGAAGGCCAGATGACATTGTGTGGCTCTGGCTGTGTCCCCAAGGACAGCATCTGGCTGCAGGCTGCCCACTGCACCTACCCCCAGTGTGGCAGGGACAGACGACATCCATCAGGGCCTCGCTGTTCCCTGTGGTGAGGGATTTCACCTATCCCTGCCCCTTTGAGGACCAAATTTGGTGTTGGGCTGGCCTGGAGCAGCTGGAGTGCCCTCAGAGCCCCAGGGCACATCCCCATCCCAGCAGCCAGGGGGATTTTGCTCCATGGGAAGCACGCCCATGAGTGGCTGAGTTGTTTTGCTCAGCACAGCTCTCACTGTGACCCGCTGCTGCGTGGGCAGTGCCCCTTGGGGACCCCGCTGATGTCACACCCCACCTGGCCAGGCATCTCCTGCACCTTGGCTTCCCCCCAGCCCAGATTCCGCCAGGTCTCTCCTTCCCAAGGGAAAAGCCTGCGCCATGTCGAGCCATCCTTGGGCAGCTCCATCCTTGCGCTCCCCAGGAACATTTTTTTCCACCCTCCCCCTGCTCCCAGGCTGTTTTCTGTGCCCTCCATTCATCAGATTTTAGAAGGGTTTTTTTTTGGGGAGGGGCGAGTAGGTGTAATGGCAGGTCCATCTTTTTGACAGCCGGGGAGAGCGAGGCTGCCTGTCAGATGGTGAATTTAAACAGAGGCAGCTGTTGTCATGGTGATGCCAAGTTGCATCCTGTTGCTGTGGCAACCAAAGTTAAAAAACTGATGTTAAGGCAGGAAAATCACATGATGTGGTCCTTTTTTGTTTAAAAAAAAAAAAAAAAAAAAAAAAAAAGGAGGAGGAGAGGAGAGAGATTTGATTTCCAGGGTGAGGTGGGGGAGAAGGAGACGCTTCTCCATGGAGCTGTTTGCACGTGGCAGGCAGGCATCCCACATCCCGCATCCCGCATCCCTACGGGAGTGGCAGCAGTGTGGGCAGCTCTGCCCAGTTGGACTTCTGGCTGTCTCTGCCTTCGGTTTAACCCCTGATGGAAACCAAAGCACTGCATTTTGGAGCCATCCAAGCAGCAGCAGCTGTGGCTGCAGAGGGGGAGTGTGGTCTCCTGTGCCCGTGCGGTGGGATTTGAGGTGGGCTGGGTGCTCCAAGCGCAGCCCAAGCCCATGTTCACTCTCCTGAGTCTCTCTGTAGCAGGCACACAGCAGCTGGCTCACGTTCAAAGTGGGAGGATTTGGGGTCTGGATGTCACTTTTTGTCAATCCTCCCCACAGCATGGGTGGGCTGGGAGCGCTGGGTGGCAGGACACAGAGGCAGAGACAGCCGTGAGGGGCCACAACTCTGCGAATAATTTTATCAGTGGAGGGAAATCCCTTGTGTCATCAGGGACAAGCCAGGGAGGTACTGTGGGGATGGGGAATCCCAGAGTTGAATTAGGGCCACTGGCAGGCTTTGCTCTACTTGGCACTTTTGTTTTTTTCTTGGAAACCAAAAACCTCCCCTGCCCAGAGAGGTTGTGGACTCCCTGGAATTGTTCAAGGTCTGGTGGGGTGGGGCTCTGAGAAACCTGGTCTAGTTGAAGAAGTCCCTGCTCACTGCAGGGGGTTGGAATCAGATGACCTTTAAGGTCCCTCCCAGCCCAAACCATTCTATGATTCTGTGAAAACAGCCTTGGAGAGAAGGTGTTCTCTTTACTGCTGGGGTGTGGAGCTGAGGCTGGGGCATCCTAAGGGTGAATCTTTCTTCCTGTGGTGCCGTGTGTGTGTGGGACAGGCAGCAGTGCTGGGATTGGGACCAGCAAGATGAAGTCCACAGGTGTAGGAATTGGGTCATTTTCTCATCTGGGGAGCAGGGAAAGCCCCTCAGAGCAGCAGGTGCCCAGGGAGCTGTGGGGAGAGGTGGGAAATAGAGACATGACTTCCTAGGAGATATTGGAACCTGGATGATGCAGGCACGGACAGAGGTTAAGTTAAGAGGTTAACTCTTAACCCACTCTTTTGGTGGCACTGAAGGTAGAATTCCCCAATTCCCTGTGTGGCCTCACTCCTCTGGCTCCTCTGCTCCTTCCCCACCTGCCTGCCCAGGAGTGGAGAGAAGGGGCTGGGAAGGGGTGGGATGGAAGGGAGCTCTCCATAGCTCCTGTCCTTGCCTGCATCCGGGGAGGGATTTATCTTGGACCCAGCCTCCTGTGGAGGTTGTGTCACTGTCCCATCAGCACCATAAACACATCTCCAGGGACTGGAGCTGGGCTTAGCAAGATGGGTCTTCTGGGGAGGAAGGTGAAGAGGAAGGTCACAGCTGGAACATCTTCCTGACAGAGCCACCAAGGAGCTCCTGCTCCAGGTGGCCTGGGGGATGTCCCCATGGCCTGGGGTCGCTGTCCCCACCTCAAAGGCAGCAGGAGGGAAGCGTGGAGCTGCAGGTGTGGCGTGCACAGGGATCGGCCGAGTTGCTAAGGAAACAAGTCAACGGTGCAGGGGAGAGAGCATTGGGTAAAGGAGATAAATCAATAAGAAAACCTATTTTTATCGGCTCCCTAATGATCCTCCAGGAGAAGCCAGAAGGAGGAGGAGGAGGAGAAGGCTGGAGGGAGATGGGCTCTCATTACTGGGCCTGGAGGGAGGAGAGGGCTACTCTGCATTTTGGGTAGCTGAGAGGTTGTGTAATTATTCATCTGATGTGGGAGAAAACAAAGCGCTGGTGGAGGGTTGTCCTGTGGCCTCCAGCCCTGACTGGGAGGACGCTTGCTTGGCAGAAGTGAAGAGTGGGGGATAAAATATCCCTCAGTTCAGCCAGATGTCCCTTGGGAGGTTCTTTTGGTCCCTCAAAACCTGGCACAGCTGGAGCTATGGGGGCTGGTTTCCATGGGGCTGACCTGGGTGTCATAACCCAGGCTGGGCTCCTGAGAAAACGGGCCAGCAGGGTTTGGGAAATCACTTTTGGCAGTGTCCTCGTGCTTAGGTCACTGCTCTGGGGGGTGATCACCCTTCTGGGCTCTACCAGGTGGGACAGGGCTCTGAGCACCCTGGCCCAGTGGGAGACATCCCTGTCCATACCAGGTTAGAACAAGAAGGGTTTTTAGGGTCCCTTCCAACTGAAACCATTCCCTGATTCCATGGAATATCTGCTCACCCACTTGCTGGAGGTGGAGCAGGAATGTGATCCTGTGCAGGGGGGGTGTGACAGACGTGCATCGTCCTCATGCTTTGAACCAGATTTTGGGGCCAGGTGGTCCTGAGAACCCCCAGGAACTTCTGAGCAGGAACTCCCATGCTCCTGCAGCTGGGTTATTCCCACCTGGGTGTCTCACCCATGGGAACAGTGGCTGTGGCAGGGAGCAGTGCGGGATGCCGGGGCGGACAGACGGACATCTCCGCGCCGTCCCCACACTTCTCATCTAGGCAAATGTGCCTGGTGCCTGGGGAGCTGCTGCCCCGCCCCACTAACACGCTGTTTGTCTCTCAAGCCGTGCTAATTGCTCACAGACTTTCAGGAAAATGATACAAAAAGATCCCAAATAGGCTGGTGGCGCTGGGCCAAGCGCCGCGGTCGGATGGAGCGTGCGGCCAGAGGTGGGAAGCAGGGAGGGAGCGTGGCCTTTGCTGGAGCCATGCAGTGAAATATTCACTCCTGTTGAGCCTCTGGGGAAAACTTTTGGAGTCTGGCCCCCCCTCCCCAAGCACAGGGAGCTGCTCCTGCTCGGTGCCTGGCTGGCAGCAAGGTCTGAGCCTCTCTCTTTGGGTTTGCCTCTAACGTAGCAACCATTAATTTCACTTTTAAATGCCATGGATGGATCTTTCCTGGCTCTTCTTCGTACCAGGTTGAATACATCCCAGCTCCCACAGGCTCTCCTTGGCTGCCTCTCCTGGCCATCTCTCTGGAGACCTGTTTCTACACCCATCCCTGCTCCTCCTGCCTTGCCAGCGTGCCCAGCGTCACTGCTGCCATGGTCACTTCATGCTCTCCCATTTTCCTGGGACACTGGGTGTTCCTGTGGGCTCAGGACTACTGTCTGAAAGCATTTCGCTGTAGCTGGTGGCCAAAAGACGAGGTTGGAAAAGACAAAATGCCCCCTTTTCCCAGGGCTGATGGGATGGGTGTTCAGGACACCTCCTTGCCTGGAACACGTCAGCGTGAGAGTGCTGGGTCTGGAGAAGCCTGGTGTGGTGGGGCAGGGCTTAGCCAGCTTGGGATGGTGGGAGTGTGGATGATTCCCTCATGGGCAAGGGGTCCCATCCCCTTTCCACAGACACAAGCTTTGGGAAGGTGGCAGTCCTCTCCCTGGGTGGCTGCTGGTGCTGGTGGTGACAGTAATAAAGCCGTTTTGGCACGGAGGGAGTGGAATCAGGGGTGTGCTGCCTGCTGTGTTGCTCCACATTTAGCTGTTGAGGACAACAGGGCTTTTTATTGTGAAGAACTGGGCAAGATGGATGGGAAGCTGGAAAGATACGGCCATCCTGTCATTTGGAAGTGCTTTGTTTTCAGAGCTCGGCAGTGGGCCAGGCTGGAGAGAGCTCTGTGTCCCTGCCTCGATCCCATGAAGCAGAAGGAAGGAGGAAGCTGAGTTTGGGGTGTTTTTCTGGGTGTCAACCTGCCCTTTCCTTCTTCAGGTCCTCAGACACCAGCATCTGATGCCACTAGTCCTGGCTCAGGGTGGCTCCTGGAGAAGGCTTGTGTAAGGCCCAGACATGGATTTAGGATTCAGGATTGCTCATGAGGGTCCAACCAGACCCTGTTGACGAGGTGCTGCTGCCCTTGGGGGAGTGGCTGAGCTGGGATATCAGGGAGTTTCCACCCTGCCTGAAGAGAAGCTCAGAGCCTGTGAATGCTCAGCCAAGTGCTCTGCAGCTCTCCCAGTGCCACCTGGGCTCCTCCTGCTGCCCACAGGCTGCTTGGCAAGGGCACAAGGTGGGCTGATCCAGGTCACATCCCCAGGACTCCCAAGGGATGCTCCATCCTCCTCAGGCTGTGCAGGTGCTTCCTCCCATGGGGGTGTTTTGGGACAAGGGCTGCCTCCCCTTTCTGAGCCCCATCTCCTGCTGATTTCTGATGGAAAAGAGAAGGAAACCAGGGACATGTCAGCCCTGGCCAGCAGGGAGAGCCTCCCCAAAACTTCTTCCAGGCAAAACCCAGCCTGGTTGTTCTCTCTTCAAACCTCGTGCCCACCTTCTGGGCTCCTAGCACAAGTAGCATCTCTCTCCCATGGGAATTTTCATCCCAACAAAAACTGCTGGTTGATGTCCTGTGAGCTCGGGGAGGAGGGGATGAGGCCCAGCAGGTCTTCACGGAGGAAGGTCTTGGGGGGCTCTCCCCCCTCTCATTTCCAAACAACACCAAGGTGGGCTTCACCCTCCTGCCTGAGAGCAGCGGGCGTGGATGTTCCCGGGGGGAAAACAGCAGCAGCTGCCGAGCTGGGGACGTGAAGGGTGGGCTGGAGGGTGCTGGGGGGTGTCACCCACCTCTTCTCTGCTCCTTAACTCCCCTCCACCCCCTTTGAGTACATGATCCTGGCGACCATCATTGCCAACTGCATCGTGCTGGCCCTGGAGCAGCACCTCCCCGAGGATGACAAGACGCCCATGTCACGGAGATTAGTGAGTACCTCGTGTCCATCCCTCTCTGCCCTGCGCTGGTGGGCTGGGGGCTGAGCCAAGGGCAGCCACACCATCCTACCAGGAAATTTCTTCTGGTTTTGGGGTGGCCAGACAGGAGGTTTCTTCTGGGACGAGCTCCTCCAGCCTTCCTGGGGCTGCTATAACATATTCCTTCTCTGTGGAAAGGGTTCAGGAAGGTTTAAGCCCTCTAAAAAGGGGTAGGGAAGGACTGGGCAACCTCAGTGTGTCATAGCCACCCTCTTTTTATTTCTGAGGTTGCTGCTGGCTGAGAAAGGGCTGGGAAAGCTCCCAAAGGAGATGATGGGTCTGGGGAAGGTGGGATGGGACACGAGTTGGGTGGATGGGAAATTCCTGGTGCTGCGTTTGCTCAGCTTCCCCCTCTCACTGGGTCACTGATTTCACTCTGGCAGGAGAAGACAGAGCCCTACTTCATTGGGATTTTCTGCTTCGAGGCTGGGATTAAGATCGTGGCCCTGGGGTTCGTTTTCCACAAGGGCTCGTACCTGCGCAACGGCTGGAATGTCATGGACTTCATCGTGGTCCTCAGCGGGTGAGTCGGGAGCTGTGGGGCCGGTGGTGGGGTTGGTTGGGCTTGGGGGCTCATCCTGGCGAGGCCACGAGCTCCAGGACATGGGGACAGGCCCTGGTTTGATGTTGTCAGCGGTGTTTTGCTGTCCTGATGAGGGAGGGGAGGACGGTTCCGTGTGCTGGAGGTGCTGTGTTGGCTTTGCTGTGGACACTGAGGGTGGGACGAGGTTCCCTGTAGGGGCAGGAGGGCTGGCTCTGAGGCCACCATGTCTAGCTGTCCTCACCTGGTGGCCTGTCACCCACCTGAATACAAGGCAAGGTGAGGACAAGGTGGTGGCATGACCTGATGGATGTGATTTGGGAGAGACTCGGGTCAAACCCTGCATGGGGAGAGGGAAAATCTCGTCTCCTCTTGCCTTCCCAAGCACTTTTCCAGGCTTGCCCTGGTGCTGGAGGTTTGGGAATGAGGTCTGGGTGGGGACACATTCCCAGGTGATGCTGCTCATCATGCCACAGTGCTGGGGGTGGTAGCACACAGAGCTTCACGGGTGCTGCTTGTGTCACTGCTGGTGTCACCTGCCAGGGACATGGCCCAGATTTGAGTCCTGCTTGCAGCGGGCTGGCCTGTCCTGATGACACAGAAACGAGCATTTGGGCTTGTGTTAGCCAACACTGGCAGTCAGCTTGAGCCCCCCAGGGTGTCCCCTTGGTCCCCTCTCTGTGTGGAGAGCAGGTGGTGCCGGGATTGTGGCTGTTTCTTTTTGCCTGCTGATGGAAACATCACGCTCAGAGAAGCTGGTTTGATGTGAACCATGAGTGCTCCACGGGTCTGAGCGCTCCATGGGCTTTGCTGGGACAGAGCAGCTGCAGGGCTGGCTGGGAAACTGAGGCACGGGAACCAGGCAGGATGCCTGGGGTCTCTCCAGAGCTTCCTGCTGCACCGTCCTGGTTTGCAGGGTGGTGGCACCACGTGGGGTGTGACTCCTGGTTGGGTGTTTGGAGGAGGAAGGGGAATGCTGAGCTTCTGCTGGGGTGTGGTGGTGGGTGTCCGTGGTGGAGCCATGCAGGCTGGGACTCTGCACTACGGGAGGCTCGAGGACAGCATGGCTGGGGACATTTTTGACTCCCTTGGTCCAGTGGGGACCTGGATGGCCTTGCTGGGGAGTGGGACCATGTCCCCTGGGAATGGAGGGTGTGCTGGTGCTTGGCAGCGAACAGGCAGCCTGTGGGAGGTGCAGCCCTTGCATGGGAGGCTGCTGCTGCTCTCCCACATCTGCTGAGTGACTCACAGAGAGGGTTCTGTGGCTCCTGGGCTGGGCAGAGGTGCTCACACCCCTGGGGACTGCATGGGACACACATTGGTGGGGCTCTTGGCCTCAGTGGGCTGAGTGTTCGGGATGCAGCTGGGAAATACCCATCACCCCTGTGCCAACCTGGGCGTCCTTTGGGGCGTGAGCCAAGGGGCAGCAGCGGGCTGGGTGTGGGGACCTCTTCCTGCCCTCCCCAGGGCTCTGGGCTTGCTGCTGTAACCGAGCTGGTGCTGAGTCAGCGCTGGGCAATCACTCACTCGCAGGAGCCTCGCCAGCTCCTCTCGGTGCCGGGCTCAGCCGGGCCCCGTGCCAGGGAACCGACTGTCCGTGAAGGGCTGCGAGCACCGCGCTGGCCGCCCCGACAGGAGGTACCCGTGTGTCCCCCAGCACTGCCACTCACAGGGAGCAGCCCTCCAGCGTCTTCCCCCCTGAAATCCTGATGTTTGCTCCAGCAGGGTGGACCCCAGCCCGTAAAATGCGCCTTCACCCCCCGGTTTTACCCCAGCAGTGCCTGCTGGCGTGGCCTCGCTATTCAACATTCTATTTCAAATATTCAAATTCTATCGCCTTGTCGGGGCAAATTCTATTGTATGGTGGGTGCAGGAGGCAACCCATGGATTTTCATCCTGGACTGGTTTTGGGGTCTCTGGGATCAGCTGCTCCAGGTCACGGGCTCCCCAGCACCGTTCAGCTCTTGTTTTTTTGCCCTGCGGCGCCGCCAAAGCTGCCGTTCCTCGGTGCCATGGATGCGCTTCCCATGCAGGAAACTCTCGCCTGTTTAATCTGCTGAATTATTGGCAAATTCCTGCAGCAAATAATCCTTGGCTGGCAAATGACTTGCAAACAGCTTGTGGGAGAAGGTTTGCACTTGGCGGCTCGCTCAGTGTCGGTTGCGTAAGGCGGGCTCCGGGATCGCCTTTGCGGATTCAAACTTTCTGCCTGGCGAATGTAAAAGCGTCTGGACGGAGATTTGTGAGATTTGGTGGCCGTGGGGGTCTTGTTGTGGCTTTTGGAAAGGCTGTGGCTGTGGTGGAGGGGATGTTGTGATGGGATGATTTGATCAGGATGCGCTCAGTGGGTTTGGATGCTGGCACGTCCCGTGATGGGCCAGAGAAAACGTCCATGTGAGCAGAACCCATCCCAGGATCCGCCCCTGCGGGATCCAGAGGGAGCCAGCATCACCCTCGCTGCCCCTCATCCCTCCAGCTGTGACACAGGGTATTACTTCTCCTTCCTGGAGTTATTTTTTTGCCGTGTATCTGGTGGGAGAGGTCCTTAGTGCAGGTGGCATCGCGGTCGCAGGCACCACTCTGGGATTCCCGTGAGCAGTGGGATTTTCTTCACCCTCTCCCTGCTGTAAATAAGACTAATGAGGGATTTCTCCCATGAGCAGCCTCCTGGGACCTCTTGCAGGAGTGGATGACACTGACTAGGGTTCAACTGGTGTTTGCTTCTTCTGTCAATAAATCAAAAATTTATTTTTTTTCTCATCTCAGTGGAAATCAACACCCACCTAAAGCTGCCTGATGCTAAAGCTTCCACTGGGGAACTAATAGCCACATTTGTAAACCCGCTCTGTTTGTAACCTGTGGTTTCCAAATCATCACTGCTGCCTGAAAAAACAGCCTGTTCTTCCCCAGCTAAAAATAATTTTATATGAAAGTGTGCATTACTCCTTCTGAGGCAGAACCAGCGAGGGGAACATCTGCGTTTCCCCTGGGGTTTGGGGGTGCTCACCTTGGCTCTGCCTGAACCAGAACCAGCTGGGTGCTGGAGCTGGGCTTGGGACCCGCTTGATGCAGCGTGACCTGGACTAAAAAAGGGGAAAATGGCTCAGAAATGGTCAGAAAGGGCAGAGGAAGGTTGGTGGCCTCTTAATCTGTGGTTTTGAGAAGGTGAGGCTGAAAGAGCTTCAGCCACCAGCAGCTGGAGGATGAGCTCCTTGGGTGCCATTAGGAACAGAGAACAAGGACCCTACAGCTGCCTGCTTTGTCCTACACCCTGCTTGATGGAATAGGAAGGGTTAAACTCCCTCTGCAAATATCCAGGTGGGTGTGTGCTTCACACACTCCTGAGCATCATCAAAGCACCACTGGCTTTTTTTTTTGTTATAGCAGTAATACAATAACACGTGAGGGGTGAAGGGGTGGGGGAAGGCAAAAAAAAAAAGCCCAAACGGGAATCAAAAGGCCCTTGTGAAGTTGTTCTGCTCAGGATCACTCAGCAGCCACTGTAAAAGCTGGGGTCACTAAAAGGAAGCGCTGCCATCAGGGTTTTTGGGAGGGTTTAACAACAGCCGCTACACCTGGGCGCCTTTTGTGAAACCCTTGGGCACGGTGGTTTTCATTAAAGGGTTTTGTGAGGTGGAGAGTGGCCAAGGGAAAGCAGGAATGAAGAATTGCTGGCACTGCCTGCCATGCTCTCAGCAAAGCCAGAGCCAACCAGGGCCAACCAGCCTGTGCTGGAGCAGGAAAGCTTGGCTCTCCCAGATCCTATCCCAAAATCCATCGTCCTCCCCCTGCAAAGCCAAGCAGCAGCTGCGGGCCTGGTCCCTCTCTCTGACCTCCCAGGGAAATCCTGTGCCCTGATTTCCTGCTGTGCTGCAGGGTTGCAAGGTGAGCCCTGGGATGAGGTTGGCTTTTTTGCTCATTTTGATGCTGCCTGGATTTTGAGATGACTTGTCCCAGCAAAGGGACAAGCCCAGGTCCAAAAGCCCAGCAATACTTTGATCACACCAGACAAGACTTTTTCCTCCCTCTTTCCCTCTTTTCCTCTCACGAGTCCTGCCAGTATCCAACCTGATGCCTGCTGCCTCTCCCACCCCTTTTTCAGCTCTTTCCTTTCAGGACAATTAGTAAAATGTTTGGTCTTTCGTTTGGATGAATAATTAATTTCCCAGCTTGGTGAATGATTCATGTGCCATATGCCACGGCCCTGGGACGTGCCCGACACCGGCACCTCGCACAAAGGGCAGCGCCGCTTCCCTGGCTGGCTGAGGGGACAGAGATGGGGGAAAAGGCTTCCCTTTGCTGGAGATGGAAGGGGGAGATCCCTGGGGAGGCAGAACTCCTGGCTCTGGCTTTGGGGGTGACAGGCATCCCTCCTTCTCCCGGCGCAGGATGCGGCCCGCGTGCCGCTCACGCGATTCCCGGCTCCATCCTTCCCGGCTCCTCTTCCCCACCCGCTCGCTTTCCTGGAGCCGCAGAGTGAGTCAGTCCCTCCCACGAGGCTGCTGGTCCCTGGGGCACTGCCTCCCCTGCCAGGCACCCCTGGGGCTCCTGCTGCACCCCAACATCCTCACAGAGCTCCTGCTTGCCCTCCCTGGTCTGTGGGGTAAAGCCTTCCTTGCACTGCCAGGTACCTCGCTCCAGGAGATGGGGTGAGGGGTGTAAGCCTGTCCTGAGGGAAGAGAACAGGTTGTTTCCTCCTCATCCTCAGTGAGAAGGTGGGATCCCACAGGTGGATGCTCTGGGGTCTCACACCTCTCCCTTGGCATGAGTTCAGACGGGCTCTGCAGTGGGCCGCCCTCGCCTGCTCTCTGTTTCTCTTGTGGGATCAGCTCCCCCGTCTGCTGCCAGTGGCTTTAGGTTTCCACCAGGTCCTGTATGTGCAAAAGCAGTTTTATCAGCATCATCTCACCCTGCCAAGTCCTGTGTCCACTGAGCAGCAGTGTGGGGATGGAGGCGGGAGGGACACGTGGGGTTTGGCCAACCCACAGGGTCCAGAACAGGGAATGCTCCCTCATGTCAAAATCCCAGGGGCTTCTCCGGGAAGGGGTGGCCTTGGGGGATCATTTCACCCCTCAGATCCGAGGCTGGTAAAGGCAGATTTTGTCCTTCAGCCTCATCACACCGCTCAGGGAGTCACTTGTGCCCATCCAGACCTCTCCAAGCTGCTGGCAGGGGTGGGAGCAGGAGCTTTGCAGCAGCTCAATCCACCTGGGTCACAGCCCCGAAACCTAGAAAGAGCAAGGGAAGGTGATGGAGGCTTTGACGTTGCTCTGAACTGTGCCAAGGGCAGGACTTGGCTCTGGTGTCCCTGTCCCTTGGTGTCCCCAAGGCTGTGCTCTGCTGTGGCATCCTCAGAGTGGGTGACCCCACGCCGCTGGCCCTGCCTCGAGCCAGGCTGGGACCTGAGAGCCTTGAGAATGTCCTGCTACTCATGATTCTGCCTGCAGAGAGGGCAGGGCTGGATTCACCCCATTGATTCAGCCCCAGAACAGGGCAGGAATGGGGTGAATTCATCAGGTAACTCACTTTCTGTGAGCCGCTTGACCAGTGCATTAATTATGAAGTAGTCTCCCTCCTAGAGTCAGGTGGCAGTGCAAGCCTTCAGGGGCCTTTCCACTTAATTATAAATATTAATTTGCATGTCAGCCAGCACCCTGCCTGCCCCAGATTTTGGGCTGAGATTAGTCTGTCTCAGCCTGTGCCTCTCTCCAGGCAGCACACCCTTTGCTGGGACAGTTTGTCTGCGTGAGCTTCAGCAGAGCTCCCTTCCCTCTGGTGCTTGAGAGGGGCTCAGTTTGGGGTTGAGGGAGGGTGAATCGAGGGTCAATCTGATAATTTGGGGTTCAACCTTTGCTGGGGGTGCCTGGTGTGAAGCTCTTTGCAGTGTGGCCTGAGCTGTGTGTGCTGTTCCTTAGGGCTGAGGGCTGCTGGTGGGACGGGATGGGATGGGATGGGATGGGATGGGATGGGATGGGATGGGATGGGATGGGATGGGACGGGATGGGATGGATGGGATTGAATGGGATGGGATGGATGGAATGGGATGGATGGGATGGGGATGGGAGCCCAGCAATGCACAGAGGGCACCATGGGTGCTGTAGAGTGGGATAGTGCCCAAATTCAGCGTTGACTTCACGTGGGCAAGCTCATCGAGCATCGCTTGTGCTTTGCTCTGCACGGTCCCAAAAAGCAGGGAATCCTCTAAAATGAGATTATTCTTGGTTTTTTTTCTCCTTTTGACCCCTTGGGGAAGAGATCTAAAGGTGCAGGTCTTCATCTGGAGGGGAGGGTGTGTGCTCTGCTCAGCAGCTGCGAGCTGGAGTGGTGCTGGGGGCTGAGCCTGGCTCTGCTGAGCCCCAGAGCCCGCAGGTGTGTTGGCCCTAGTGGGATCTCACCCTCCTCCCCAGAGCCTCCAAATAAATAAAATAAAATAATCATCCTGGTTGCAAACACAAAGCACTGGATTATTATTTTTTCCTCTCCTGAAAGAGTGTTTTTGTCTGCTGGTGATTGCTCACTATTCAATTATACTTCGAGGGATTAGCATATATTTCCCATCCTGCCTCCTCTCTCATTTGCATCCTTCCATGAGCTCCTCTCTGCTCTTTTCTCCACCTGAAGTCTCTCTTCCCCCTTTCCTCTGAAGTAAAACTAACCCCTTTGCCTGGGTGACCTATAAAAACGCCTTCACTTTTTTTTTTTTTCCCCTTCTTTTTTTCCTCCAGTACATATGATGAAAAGCATGAGATCACTGGGATTTTTATAGCCTAAATCTGGCAGCTTTTTTCAAATAACTTGGATGGTGAGATGTAATTTTAGTTTGGGTCCTTGCCTAAAAATAAAGAATAATTATTAGCACATCAGACGTGGATATTGTGTGTGATCAAAAAGGGTTTAAATTGTTCTACAGATACGGGAGCTGCTGCCCTGTGGCAGCACAAAGGTCTGTCACAGCCCAAGTCCCATCTCAGGAGCTGTGAGAAACCTTAATTCAGAAACTGGGAGCTCTGCCTGATACGGTTTAAAAAAATAAAAAATAATTAATAAAAGAAATTATTAGAGGGTTAATAAATTGACAGGTGAGATATGATGCAGCAAGGTGTGTTTTGGAGCAATGGATTTAGAATTAGCAGCGATGTGAACGTGGTGTCTGGTGTGAAGAAGAAGAAGCTTGGTTATCCAGGAGAGGGGATGTGTGTAACTTCCAGCCACGGAAAAGCTTGGGAAAAGCAGCCCCTGGAAGCTTGGTTTGCTTTTCCCAACCACTTTATTATACAGCCACTTTATTAGGTGTAAGGATGCTGTCCTGGTGCCTCTGCTGCACCTGCAGGAGGATGTGTCACAGCCCTGGGTCAGCTTTTTGTCACCGCTCGGGTGACAGGTCTGAGTGCCACCGCCTCGGTCTGGTGATCTCCTTCCCCAAGAGCTTGTGATGTCCCCTGTCCCCCAGCGAGGACAAGGAGCATGTCACCTTGCCACAGAGGAGTCCCATTCTTAGCAGCTAATTTAGAGCGCAGGCAAGGAGTGCCCTGAAATCGCCCGAGCCCTGCCTGGAGGCTCAGCACGGCGGATCCGGAGCCCTTCAAACTAATCTGGGTTAGCCGAGGACTTTTGCAGCCGGGGCGCTCCCAGGTGCTGCTCCTGTCCCGGGGGATGGGAGGGGACGTGAGGCTGCCAGGGCTCCCCCTCCATCGCTCCATCCATCCCGCTGGGATCCCTGGGGAGAGCAGAGAGCTGCCCATCCCAACCCTGCTCTGCTGCCAGGAGCCTTCCAGCTGGGCTGGCTTTGGAAGGGCTGGAGCCTCCATCCTGCCCAGGAGCATCCCCATCCTCCTGGAGCCTCCATCCTGCCCAGGAGCATCCCCATCCTCCTGGAGCCTCCATCCCGCCCAGGAGCATCCCCATCCTCCTGGAGCCTCCATCCTGCCCAGGAGCATCCCCATCCTCCTGGAGCCTCCATCCTGCCCAGGAGCATACCCATCCTCCTGGAGCCTCCATCCTGCCCAGGACCATCCCCATCCTCCTGGAGCCTCCGTCCTGCCCAGGAGCATCCCCATCCTCCTGGAGCCTCCATCCTGCCCAGGAGCATCCCCATCCTCCTGGAGCCTCCATCCTGCCCAGGAGCATCCCCATCCTCCTGGAGCGGCCGCTGGGGTCAGCGCCAGGGCTGCTCCTGCCCCTTTGGAAGGGTGGTGGCCCTCCAGAGGAGCAAAAGCTGGAGGCTCTCGGGGTCTCCAGCATGATGCTGGCACAGTGTGTCCCCTGTGGTACCCTGCTCTCGCAGGCAGGGTGTGTGAAAGGGTGGGAATGGCTCTTCCCTCTTCCTCATGCTGCTCAGTGCTTTATCGTGCTTATCGATTTTGATCTCGCAGCCAATTCAGCAGCACATCTCTCCCCAGCCTCTGGGTGCTCCTGGCTTAATTAAGTCCCTTTTTTCTGCTCTCCTGGCAGTCCTGCGGGCAGCAGGGGCTGGGAGACTGTGTGGAAAAGGGCTCGGGGGAAAGGGAAAGTGCCAGCAAGGGTAAAAGATCCCTGTAAATATCAGGGATAAGCAGATACACAGGGGGCTGTGGGTGATACATCCCAACTGCTGCTGGGGCCAGGCTGTGACCCCTTGTGCTGGGGCAGGGAGGAAGAGGAGACGGGGAGAAGGAGCTCGAACAACCCGGTTTGCAGTTCCTGCTGCCAGGGTATCCTAGGAAACCCAGCCGCCTTTCTGGAGGGACAGGTTGGTACCTGCTGTACCTCAGGGAGAGGGTGAGAGAAAGAGTGCTAATTGCTCAGCACGCCAGAGAGCTGCTCTGGCCTGTAATTAGATGAATTAGTGGAACAATGACCCAATTTCCACCGGTTTTTGGATTGCTGCAAACAGCCCTGAGGGTGCTGCCTCCCTCTGTCCCGTTCTCCTCCCCATCCCCTCCTCTCCCACCGCCTGCTGCTCTTCTGCAACTTCGCTGCTCCTCGCCCAGCACCTGGGGACCAAGCCTGGATGGGAGAGAGTTCTGCCAGCATCCCTGTTCCCAGAGCAGCTGCAGGGGCCCCCGAGTGTTTCCACTGCTGGGCTCGGTGTGCACCAGCTCCCTCCTGCCCCAATTTGTTTTCCAGAGATGGGCTTGAAACGAAAAAAAAAAATAAATAAAAGAAAATCTTTGTGTTTTAAAAGAAAACCTCCGGAGTCCTTCCTGTGCCTGCCGGTTTCCTTCCAAGGTCATCAAACTTTCATTACTATAGATTTTGGAACGTGTGTGAGGTTCTGGGCTCCTCAGCAATCCCAGAGCTGGGACTCTGAGGAGGCTCCACGTGTGGAAAAAGCCAGGGCAGCTGATGGCTGGAGGTGCTGCCACAGGAGCACGGAGCTCACATCTCCGAGGCGCTGCTCCCGCTCCACCTGCCCGGGAGGGAGGTCCATCCTGTGCGGCCGGGATGAACGCGGTGTCGGCGGTGTTGAGACCTCACATGGGATCCAGGGGCCATGTGGGGCTGTACCCAGCCATGCTGGGGTGTGGGGGGCTTCTGGGGCTGAGCCCTGCGTGGCTTTGTCGTGAACTTTGGTGTGAGCATCAAACGAGGCTCTGTGACCTTCGGGAGGGGCTGAATCTCTGTGCCTGCCCAGGGACGTGGTTTTCTTCGTGGCTTCCCCCAGCCTGGTGTGAGAACGTGGCACTGAAGTGGCCAAGAGCTTTCCCTGGGATAACTCTGCTCTGTCCCTGTGTGCCCACAGCATCCTCGCCACGGCCGGGACACACTTCAACACCCACGTGGACCTGCGGACGCTGCGGGCCGTGCGCGTGCTCAGGCCTCTGAAGCTCGTCTCGGGCATTCCCAGTAAGTTGGATGCTCCTGATCTTCCTCCCATCCATCCCTGATGTCCCTGGGGTGAGAGGGTTCCTTGTGCCACCTTATGCCACCTCTCCATCTAGTGGGAACTCAGTGGTGGCAGCACTTGGCGTCCCCGGGTGGCATTGTCCCCTGCTCAGCCCTCTCTGTGCTTGCCAGAGCCCGCTGGCAGCTCCTCTTCCCTGACCAGAAGGCGGTGGGTGGATCCTTTCAGGACTGGGGTTTATTCAGGGGAGATTTCTTGGGTTTTCTTCTCTTTTTGTTGCAAGATTTCATCTGTTGGCACGGGGGATAAATAAAGGAACCCGGCTGCTGCTGGCACCAGGCCTCCTGTCCCTCCTGCCCTGGGCTGGATCCATGCCCTGGGGACAACAAGGGGGACAGAGCTGCACAAGCCATGTCCCACCAAGTCCAGGTGGGGCAAGGACAGGCAGGACATTGGACTGGGGACCAGAAACAGCCTCTGCTGGAGCCCTGCTCTGCAGCTTGGCTTTCCCACCCCTGCAATGGTGCTTCCCTCCGAGATCCTGCTGCCCACAGGGATCCTCCAGGCTGTGCTGGCCTCTTGCATCTCTCTGTTGACTGTCCATCCTCTCTGCTCCCTGCCTTCCTCCTGCCACAGAGTCTCTGGGTGGCAGAGGGGGGGTTTGCATTGCTGCTCTGAGCTGTGCCTTTTCTCTCCTCTCCCAGGCTTGCAGATTGTCCTGAAATCCATCATGAAGGCCATGGTGCCTCTCCTCCAGATCGGCCTGCTGCTCTTTTTTGCTATCCTCATGTTTGCCATCATCGGCCTGGAGTTCTACAGCGGGAAGCTGCACCGAGCCTGCTACACAAACAATTCAGGTGGGGACCAGGCCTTGGCACCCTCTCCACATCCCACGAGAGGAAAAGAGCTGGGATGAGCTGTCCCTGACCTCCTTTGGCTCTCTGCTGTGTGCTCACAGGTGAACTAGAGGAGCTGGACCCTCCCCACCCATGCGGGGTGCAGGGTTGCCCCCCGGGCTACGAGTGCCGGGAGTGGATCGGTCCCAACGACGGGATCACGCAGTTTGACAACATCCTCTTTGCTGTGCTGACCGTCTTCCAGTGCATCACCATGGAAGGGTGGACCACAGTCCTGTACAATGTGAGTCCTGCAGCTCCGGGGTGGGGGGCTGGAGGCTGTTGCTATGTGCTGGAAGCTCAGAAGATCCAGAGTTTCCTTGGGGTTAATCCTTCTGGGAGATGGGGGACAGAGGGGTGTGTTCCATGTCTCCAGGCAAAGGGAGCCATGGTCCCCATCTCTGACTCGTTGCAGAGGGCAAAACCTCGTGGGCATGTCCTGCAATGCTCCTTCTGCTTGAAGGTTGTCCCTGGGGAGGAATCCTTCCTTGCCTGCTCCTCCTGTGCTCCCCAGGGCAGCTCTGTGAGAGTGGAAATGTTTTCTGGGCACTGCAGACCGGGCAGAGGATGTCTGGTGGCCTGGGAAAGGCTCAGAGCTGGGCTCAGACCCCTTCTCTGGGGCAGGGACAGCATTTCAGTGTCCAGCAGGGAGCTGGGATCTTCGTGCTGATGGAGCAGGGAGCGGCTGGGCTGACTTCTTGTGGTTTGCAGCTGCTGGAAGCTGCTGATGCCCAAGCCCTTGGACTGCCCAGAGAGGAACTTGAGGGCAAAGCTGGAAGAAAAGCTCCAGGCGATCCCAGAGCTCCGTATCGCCGTGGGCGACTGGCCATATAAGCATGTTTGAGTTCGTGGGCTAGAAACAACCGTGCCTGTTCTGTTCCCAGCCTAATTTCAGCATCAATTTTGGCGTCATTGCACCGGGAATGTTTTTATACCCTGGTTCCCATAACGCCCGGGGATCTGCAGAGTGGCGTTGCTCTGCGGGAGGCAAATTGGATGGCATGTGGTGGTGAAACTGCTTCAGGAGGGACTCTGGCTTGGTTTTAAACCCCAGGCCAACGTCAGGCTGTCAGCATTGGGGCCCCTTTCCTGCTCAGCCTGTCACAGGGTCCCTCTGGGGGTGCAGGATGGAGTGTGTGGACAGATGGATTGTGAAAGCCAGGCTGGAGTAGAAAGGGGAGAGTTGACTGCAAAGGCTTGACCTTTCCATGGGGATTTGGTTTTCCTCTTCCAGAAGGAGATGGCAGTGGCAGGATCTGGCCGTGTCAGGGGGGGAATTAAGAAGGATTGAAGCAGCTGAGCGTTCCGACCGAAAAACTTCAATTTTGTGTCTGTTTCTGGTGTGTCAATGGGATTAGAGACTTACCCACAGCACCTATTGCCCAGGAATAATTGAGTGTATTGGGAAAGGTGGTTTTCCAGTGCCCTGGGCAGCTGTTCCCACTGTCATATGTGAATTCCTGTGGCAGCCACCTGCCCTGGGCCCTGCTCTGGTGTTAGTGACTGTCTCCCTGTGTCTCCCTCTTCTCAGCCTCTGCAGCAATCAGCAGCAGCACTCCCTGTGCTGAAACCCTGCTGTGAGGGGATGTGGAACAGACAATTTGTGGTCTGGTGGACCTCAGGGGTTTGTTTGAGTGAGTCTGGTCTCCTGCAGCTTGGGGTGTCCTTGCTGGGAAGGCTGGAGCTGATCCCTTCAGTGCCTGGGATTTGCTGATTCATCACCTGGGTCTGAAAACGCAGGAGCTGGGAGCTCTGCAAACTGTGCCTACCCTGCAGGAACCCCTATTCCCTGCCCTAAACTGGGGGGCTCTCTGGGACCCCTGTGGGGATCCAGGTCGTCTTCCCTGCAGGATTAGCCAAGCTGGGCAGACGTGCTCTGTCACCCGTGTCGCTGTCATGCTCTGTCACCACATTCCCAATGGCCAGGGCCATAAATCAGGAGCCTCCCTTCCCTGTTCCTCTGCAAAGAACCAGCTGTTACTGACCAGTTATGGAAAGGGGCAGGGACCTTCCTTGGTTTTTAATAGAATGAGAGCTGGGGGCCTTGATATCATTAAATGCTGCTGATGCACCTCGAGGGGTGGCCAGAACTGCTGCTCCCAGCACTGCTGGGCTGCACCTCCCGTCCTCCCCAGGGACTCTCAGGGGGCCTCACGGTGCAAAGGTTGTGGGTGCTTGGTCCTTTTGCTACCTGGAGACAGAAAAAAATGGATTTCTGTCTTTTTTTTTTTAATAAAAAGATGAGGGATGCAGTCCCTGGAGGATGCAGGAGGAGGGCTGGAAAACTACAGGGGTGCTCTGCCATCACCTTCATCACTTGGAGCAGCAAGCCAGAGCAGGCTCCTGCTGCTAACCTTGCCCAGCCCATGCCCCAGGTTTGGGGGGTTCAGTGGGGAACTCCTCTCTCCCACCAGGATAAAGTGATGGGAGGCTGTGTCCTTGTGGATTAACGCTGCAGGGGAGAGGGAGATGGCAGGAAAACCACTTTAGCAATCTCCAAGAAATTGCTTACTATAGAATTCCCCTGTGTGACTGCATCATGATTTTAAGATCTGCTTTTCCACCGTTCTCCCAGGTCCAGGAGTGTGGCTCCTGGAATTTGGAGGCAGCATTACAACAAGCTAATTTCCACATGGATTATTTCACCCATGTGCTTGCTTTTTGCTTTCTTCGTGCCAGCTTTGACTTGATGAGGTAGAAGTCACGGTATGGGTTGAAATAAAAGAATTGTGGGGTGTTGTGGCTTTTCCAGCTGCTGTCCCTGGGAGCCTGGGGGACTTTGATTTATTTTGGAGGGGAGCTGGACTTGGGGGCCTGCCTCTGTGGTCTGAAACAGGGGCTAAGAAGTATTTTGGTTTTCTTCTTCTCCTGGAGCAGACACCCCTTCCCCAGGCTGGCTCCAGACCAAACCTGATTTCTGTAGGGACCAGAGGGAAGTACAGTGCTGGCAAAGAGACTCAGTGTCCTACTTCTCCGCCTCTGCAGCCGTGCTGGCGTGGGGCAGGGATGCATTTTGTCATTAAACAGCGCTGCTGGGGCTTGGGGGGATGGCTGAGGGGCTCCCCAGGCTGCTGAGGGGCACAGGTGATGCTCAGCCTGGATCCCACGATCCCAGGAAACAAAAGGGTGAGGAGTTTGAAATTGGTTATTTCCTGAGGGAGATGGGAGGGCTCACCCTGGAGAAAAGGAGGCTCATAGGGGGATTTTCTCACTTCACTACAACTCCCTGACAGGAGGTTGTGACCAGATGGGGTTGGATCTCTTCTCCCAGGTAACAGGGTGAGAAGAATTGCCTTCGAGGTAGGAGGGCCAAACAGTACAGGGAGCCTTAGGAGATGCCAGGGCTGAGTGCTGAGAGCCTTCTGGGTGCTTTTGCAGCAGGAGAGGAGCATTTTCTGGGGGAAAAGAACACCAAGCTGCTGGTGGCTTCCAAAAACACCTCCCAAAATGCAGTGGTGGCAGGCAGAGCTGTGTCCACAGCCTTGGGGGAGGTGGGTCTGGGTCTTGCAGCCCCATGCAGAGCTGCAGCAGAGAGCCAGGAGGCTGCAGGGGCATGGGTTGGGTGCCAAGTGTGAGCTGTGCATGCAGACACGCTGTAGGAGTGGCTGGAAAACAGGAGCTGCTGCAAGGATGGGGGTTTGCAGCATGTGTGACTCAACCCCCACGTGCTTCCAGCATGTTGGAGGTGCTGGGGCCAGGAGGGGAAGATCCCCTCAGTGTCTGGGATCTCCTCTACTCATGGGGTGCAAAAGGGTTTTGGTGGATCTCACCCTGTGCAGAAGTCATTTTGTGACTGGGTTTGCACAAGTTGGCTTGGACAGGTTTTGTCAGTGAAACATCTCCAAAGTGGAGAAGACAGGGTCACAGAATGGTTTGGATTGGAAGGAGCCTTTTAAAGATCATCCAGTCCACCCCCTCTGCTGGGCAGGGACACCTTCCACTAGTCCAGGTTCCTCAGAACCCCATCCAACCTGGCCTTGAACACTTTCAGGGATGGGGCATCCACCACCTCTCTGGGCGATCTTTGCCAGGTGTGACTGCCCTCCTTGGAAAAAAAAAATTATTCCTTATATCTAATTTAAATCAACCCTCCTTCAGATTCAAACCACTACCCCTTGTCCTGTGACAACAGGCCCTGCTCAAATGTTTGTCCTCATCTTCCTTACGAGCCCCATTGAAGTGCTGAAGGTCTTCTGTGGGAGCCTGGCTTTGAAATGCAGTGACACATCCATCCTTTTTTGAAGCAGGGACTGTTCAGGCCAGCCTGACTCGGGATGCTGGGGAAGGGAGGTGTGCTAATATCACTGTCATGCTGTTAATATCACTGTCATGCTGTTAATATCACTGTCATGCTGGAACACATGGGTCAGAGATGTGAGCAGGGCTTGGCTGTCCTGCTTCCTGCCCCATCCCCATTTTCCCCAGTCGACCTTGGAGCAGGGTCAGAGGAGGAATCTGTTGTAGAACAGTTGTTTTTCCGTGTGTGTGTGTAGAAGATTGCTACCACTGCATGTTGGCATCAGTTCCTGGGGTTTCAGGCCATCCCTTGGGATGCTCAGCACTCAGCTGCCCTCCCCAAATCTCCTTTGTGTGAGCAATGTGAGACCTGAGCGTGGTGCAGCTCTGGGTGGATTCCTCCCCAGCATTTGGAGAGAGGACAGTGCCTGGCTTTGCACAGAGCAACCAGGAGGCAGCAAAATTAATGACTAGACCAGAGAGGATTTTGCTCTTTTTGGGAGGTTTGCTCAGAACTGAGATGAGCTGGGAAACCTCCCTGAGCCCAAACACTTCCAGGACCTCTGGACACCGGTGTCTGTCAGCAGGGCAAGAGCTGCAGCAGTGCCAGCCGTGCACCAAGGCTTGTGAGAACTCTGCTTGTGGTGCAAAGATCCCCAAAACAGCCCTGACACCACAGTGATGGGCTGGAGGAGCTGGGTACAGCAGGGAGCTGGGAGTGTGATGCATATCGGTGGCTCCCAGCACGGAGCTGGGAAAGAGGAGGAGGAGGAGGAGGGAGAGAGGCTGGAGAGCAGGAGAGGTGGGAGGGATGGCAAAAAGAGGGAAACCACCTGGCTTTTTAGCCCTCTGTGCCCTGGGACGGTGCCAGGCTCTCCAGCTTGCCGAGGGACCAGGAGTCCCTTCTTATGTGTTTTAAATTAAAACACAACGCACACAGAATATCCTGGCGGGGAGGTATGAAAATTTAATCAGGCAGCGAGCACAGCCCGTAATGCCTCTGCAGCTATTCCTGGCAGCTCAGGGCACAGGGCTGGGGGAATGGGAGCTGCCAAAAAGTCCCCAGCACTTGTGGGACAGAGCCCTTTCCTCCTCCATCCTCCGAAATGCTGCGTGTTTTAAACGTGGATGAGAGCACGTGAGAGCAAATTCAGAGAGGAGACTTCAGCTTCCACCCCAAAGGTTCAAACCCTTCTGAACTCAAAAAGTGAGCTGTTTCTCCCTGAATGGCTCCAGTTGGTGCTGGAGCCTGGCCCTGCCAGGCACGTGTGTGGCAGCCAGCCTGCTCTCCCCTCTCCTCCCTTTCGACACACGGCTCTTTCTCCGCACTCAGCAAAGCCAGACCCTCACCAGCTTGCCAAATGTTCCTGCCTTTATTTTTTTCTAATTTTTTTTTCCCTTCTTCCCCTTTTTCCCCCTCTCTCTCTGTGTGTGTGTGTGTGTGTGTATGTGATGAAATGACACAGCAAGAAACAAACTGTGTCTGCTGGATCCCAGCTTTCAGGCATGTTCTATCAAAAGCTCCCTGCCCACACCCTCCTCCCTGCCCGCGCGGGAAAGTCTCACTCCAAGACGGTCTGCTGGAGGAGCTCAGGGGGGCTGGTGGAGGTAGAAGTGCTCCAGCACGGGTTCTCTGGCACTTCCCAGCAGTTCCAAACTGGTCAATGTGCTCCTGTGCTCCAGGGCTGGGTTGTGGGGCTGGTGGGCTCCATGAGAGAGCTTGTGTAAGGGTCTGTTGCCCCAGTGCACCACAGCTGAAGCTGGGGATGTTCCTTCCTCTAGGAACGTCATAAAAGGATAAAAAATCTTATCATGGGGCCCAAGCTGCCTCCCTGGGCTTGCAGCATGCCCAAAACAAAGCAGGGATCCCCATGAGAAAACAGCCCCAAAGCTGATCCTGTAGAAGCCATGCCCTGCTGCAGCATCCAGGCTCTGGGTCCAGCAGGGTCTGTGCATCCATGCTGAGGCAGCTGGGTGCGATTTCTTGGTGGGTTGGAGAAGGAGAACAGCACCAAAATCAGTCTCAGTGCCTGTTTCAAATATTTTGAAAATGCTGGATTTTTTAGTAATCCTTCCAGCAACGCGTTTTTGGCGTTCCATTTAGGAAACAGAAAAATGAAATGCATCGTGTCCTTCCCCACTCCCTCCCTGCACACACTCAGAGGGAAGATTATGCTGAGTTTTGTGTCCCCCTCTGGTGTTATTCCAGAGCTTCCCAGGGCCAGTGAAGGGCAGTGCTGGAGGATGGGGATGAGGCAGGAGGTGCCCACCCTGCCTGGAGACCCCGACACGGATGTGTCCCACCCCGGGCCAGTCCTGGCCTTGCAGAGGAAATGCACCCATTTCCTCATTAACCTCATTTGGGAAAGCAAAGCATTTCCATTCAGATCTTGTCCAGTGCCAGGGTCGCTGATGGATCCCAGGCAGGGAGTGAAGCATGGCCCTGCATGCAGGAGATTCAATTACTGCTATTAAAGGGAACAAGGAGATCTGTTACTGCTCTGGGGGGAGCAGCAGCGGGTGTCAGCGTCTGGAGGGAGCTGCTCAGGCCAGGGAATCTGCTGGGAGGTATTTTTATAATTAATTTTCCCCGCCTTTTGCTGTGGCTGCTGGCCTGTGTGAGACTCTCAGCTGGATGCAGGGAGGAGCAGCTGATGCTGGGGGGACACCATCAGCCGTGGCAGGAGCACAGTGGGTGTCACCAGCAGGCAAAGACCATCAGAAGTTGCCAAGCCAAGGATTTGGAGAGCAAATCATGGAAGCTGTGGTGGTTCTTCACCCGCTGTCCCGCTCTGCAAGCACCCGAGAAGCGCTGGGGAAGGCGGGCACAGCTCCAGGGTCAAAGGCCCTTGAGATCCATGGCTTTTCCCATCATCCCCAAACCTCTGTGTGAATGAAACCCACGTCCTGCTGCTCCCTGAAAGCTTTGGGTGCCCACAGGCCCCCAGTCGCCCTCCCCAAGCTGGTGAGCAATGAGTGGCCATTGAGGCTCCCTGCGCAGACTGAACCTGCTCCCTGTTTATTTTTAGCCAGGAGAGACTGAGTTTGAGGGGTTTATTGAGGTTTTCCCCCCTCCCTTCCCCTATAGCAAAGAAATCCTGAAGGTTCCCATGCGCCGCAGCCCGAGGGAGGGGACGTGTGGGCTGTGCGCTTGTGCTGTGCATTCAACTTGAGGATATATTTAGATTTCTTTAGATTTCTGGCCCCCTGAGTGAGACCTGCTTTTGCAGCTTCCCGCGCCTTTTCCTGCCCTTTTTTTTGGGGGGGAAGAAAGAAAAACCCCCAAAAAACCAAACAAACACCACAAGAGCTGCCTGAAGAATAACCTTGTGCTTGGGGGTTGAGAAGCAGGAGCTGGTGGGGGCTCTTTCCCTCAGGAGGGTCCCGCTCCCACGCCTTGGTGCTGTCATTTGTAGGCTCAGAGGGCTTTCCTGGCAGCAGGATGGGTTGTGCCAGGATGTGAGCCTGGTGGTTCTTGGTCTGGTGGCCACAGAAGAGTTTTGGGGGCTGGTGGGGTGCACAATGAGAAGGAGGCCTCTCAAAGGGAAGGGAAGAAGCAGCAAAGACTTGGCACCAAGCAGCTCCTCCGTTTCCCAAAGGAATATAAAGAGCCTGTCCCGAGGGTGAGTGATGGGACCTTGCTCAGGGAGCAAGGCAGGAACCTGGAATTTCTTCATTAAAGGAGCTGGTGTAATTTAGGGATCAAAATTCCTGTGTCTACCCTGAATTCTGCGAACAACAACCACCTGGTACCTTCAACAAAGGGGGGAAAAAAACCCTAAGGGAAGGCACAGTGGACCAAGACGATGAAGTACGGCCTACAGAGGGATACAAAGAACCAGTGATGCCCCAGAGGAATGGGGAAAGGGGCTGCCCAGTCAAGACAACGACATTTTGGCGCCAAAAAATTTGGGAAGTGCGATGAGGGCCATAGCAGAGTTGTGTTGACACAGACCTCCTGGAGGAGCAGTGAGCGGTTCCCCACCTCTGCAGATGGAAGGAAGGCCCAGTGAAATGACATCTGGAGAGATCTGGGCACGGATGGACCTTCCAGCCCCGCTTTTGTCGACACGAAGCAACAAAAGGCGCGATCCCGGGAAGGAAGGCGTGGCCAACGTGGGAGCCCAGCGCTGAGACCCACCAGCCTGGGTGCTTGGGATGGCTTCCCCCCAAGCTTGGAGGGAGCTGGCACATGAAATGGCAGGTCTGGTAACAAGTATTTTTAACAGCTCCATCGAGTTGGGGGAGGCACCATCTGACTGGAGAATAGCGAATGCGGTGCCTATATTTAAAAGCGGGGGGAGGAGGGGAGGAAAAGTAAGGCAGGCAGGAATAGGACTGCGAGGCTGACCTCGATCGCATGCCACTTGGGAACAGATTTGGGAGGCAAGAGAGGAAAATGAATCATGGGTTTGTCAAAGGTAGGTCACGCCGGGCCAAACTGGCGTGGCAGGCCTGGGAAGGTGGTAGAGCTGCTCCTTGAAGTGAGATGGGAAATGGGAATGGGAGGAATGGGAAAGTGGGTGAGGAGGAAGGAGAAGTGGATGGGGAAGGGGATGAGGAGCTCCGTGAGGCTGGCGGGGAAGTGAGCAGTGCTGGGACGGTGTTGAGGGGACACGGGGGATGTCATGGACTCGTGGAGTCCTTGGGGATGCGTCATGGGCTTTCCTGCCTCCAGCGGCTTCCCAGGGAGGGACAGAGGCTGCCATCTTGGGCTGGGAGGCATCTGAGGGCTGGAGGAAGAGATGTGGGATGCAATAAGAAATGGAAAGCCAAGTGTCTGCTGAGGAGCAGCGAAGATCTCTCCTCGAAGCTCAGGTTGAAGCGGTGTGGAGGAGGAGAGGGTGAACCGGTGACATCGGGGTGACCACGAGGTGGCTGCGGGGCAGGGGTGTCACCAAGGAAGGAGGGACGATGGTGGGATGCAGGTAAAGTCTCTGTGCCATCGTGCAGGGATGGAGTGTGACCCATCAAATTGCTCCCTGTGTCCAGGGAGGATGAACTGAGCCTAGAGTGGAGAAGGGAAGGGGATACTGGATAAAATAGGGCAGGAGAGCCAGCTGGGCAAGAGAGAACTGGAAGAACCTTGCTTTGGCCAGCAAAGCAGAGGCTGGAGATGGCTGTGATTGCTGTCTAGAAATAGATCAGGATGGAATCAGGAAGGAAAAGAGCTACTTCAGCCAAAGGCCAGTGCTGGCAAAAGAACGGAGCGGTACAGAAAATGGCCACAAATAAATTTAGGCTGGGAATTACAGCAGTCATTGGAACATCTGCTTGAGGAGGCTTCCAGTGGGAATAGTGAGTTTTTTTGGCAGTCTGAGTGGCTGAGCAAGTAGCAGGTGATGATCTGGAGCCACTGCACCCAGACTGGGCACCACCAGTTCCTGGATTTGTTGGGAGTGTTGGGATGTCCCCTGAGAAATTTCCTGTTGGGGCTGGGGGATGCCAGCAAAACCAGGAGGACCCGTGTGGCTGCTGGTGGCAGTGCTGTTCCTGGTGGCAGCCTGGGTGGTTGGGACCACCCCTGAGCTCACTCTGGCCAGTGCAATGTCCTTGAGTATGTGGGTCCATGGCCACAGCTCCCCATCTCCTCCTCTGCCCCAGAAGTGCCCCTCCTGCAGCTGCTGGGTGCAAGTGGTGCTGTGACCTCCCAGATCCCCTCAAAAATCTTTCCAACCCCCTTTGGCTCCACCTCGAGGAGAGGCAGGCACTGAAATGCACAGAGGTTGGGATCACAGCCAGCCCATGCCATCCGAGTCCTGCCAAGACCTGCCGCAGGTCCCCTGTGCCACCAGCCTGGCTGGGACTGAAAAATGGAGAGGAAGGAGGCGGTCTGGGCACTGATAACCCAGGGGAAACTGCCCACTCCCCCCTCTCTCTCCTGCTGAGATGGCTAAAGAAGGGGTGGTGGGGGCCTGGTTCTGGGGGAAGATGTCTTCTCCTGCAGGAAAGGAGCTCGCCTGTTTGGCATTCCCTGTGACAAGGACCTCGGGGAAAGCCTGTGTTTTTTGGGCAGGAGCCAGTTTCAAAGGCAAGCAATCCTGACATGAGTGGCAGGTATCCAGTGGCATCTTGGCAGGGAGCTGAAGCCCAGCCAAGCTTGGGCTGAGGGTTGCAGGATGCCCTGAAGACTGATGCTGTGGGAGATGGTGCTGTCAGAGCAGAGCCTGGCTATCTCTGGAGGGCCGTGGCAAACATTGGCTGTCTGGCATTTCCGTGCATCCTTCCTTCCTCCCTGTGCTTCCTTCTCCTCCTAAAGAAAGAGGCTGGAGATGAACTGGGGCTCTTGAAAGAGCAGCATCTTGAGAGGACCTGTGTGTGGTTTCCCTCGTGCCAAAGGAGGAGAGCAGCAAATCCTCCCAGATGTTTTCAGAACCCTTTTGGCTGCTGTGTGCCAGGTGCTCCTTGTCCCTGAGACCGCTGCCCACATCCCCTGTCCCAGTGCCGTGGTCAATGCCTGTGTTGGGGGTGTGCTGGTGTCACCTTTCCTGCCTCGGGGTCGCTGTCAGGGTGATGGGGACACCCAGCTGAGGTTCCCACCGGAGGAAGACTCCAGCACTTCCTTTCCTCCTCGGAATCGCGCTTGTCCCGGCGCAGAGCCCCGTCTCAGCTCCTGCACTGGCCGACCAGGAGACGTGGTGCCAATGACTCAGATGAAGATGAGGGCTTAATTAGCACAGGGAGAAGGGGGGAGAGAGAGAAAAGAGAAAGAGTCTTTCATTGCAAGAAGATTGATACCACCTCCCCCAGACAGTCACGTTCTGCCGCATCACCCTCAGCCCGGCGTCATGTGCACCGTGCCTGACACCAGAGGACAAATGGGGCCTGGGAGGCGGCTGGGAGGGACAGAGGGGCACTGCTTTATTAAAACCTCTGGTGAATTAATGTCTGGAGGTATTGAGCAGGGCTCATCTTGCAGCTGTCAGAGCTCTCAGAGCTCCCGTCTGATCTCAGCTCCTTGGCTTTGGGGGACGGTGTTTGTGGTGATGCCAGTAGCAAAATGCCTGTTTGGAGGTTTCCCACCATGCATGAAGGGACAAACATTGCCTGTCTCTTCTTTAGACACCACCTTCCCTGGTTTTAAGGTGCCCTATAAACCCGTGCTCAGCCGTGGGGCTGCTTTGCCCCGTCCTGGTGGATGTGCATGGGAGCCCCAAATCAAACTGCTGGGGAAAACATGCTCAGGGTGACCTCAGCACCCCAGTTTTGGGCTTCAGGACCCTGCACCTCCAGCTACACCCATATCTTACAGTCTCTGCAGGGATGCTTGGAGGGGACAGAGGGGAGTGGTCCTGCCTGATGAGGACTGGGACTGGTGCAGGGTGCTGAGGGGTGCCAGGGCTCTTCTGGTGAGCAAGGGTGCCCACCAAGGCTTGGCAGGCATGGCCATGTCACCCTGAGGAGCCTGGTGTGGCCAGCCTGGAGCACTGAAGTTAACACCCCTCCCTCTGCCATGTCGCTGGTGTCGAAGGTGATGTCACATTTGTTTTTTTTCCTTTCCCCTCCAGACCAATGATGCCTTAGGAGCCACCTGGAACTGGCTGTACTTCATCCCCCTCATCATCATTGGATCCTTCTTTGTCCTCAACCTTGTCCTGGGAGTGCTGTCAGGGTAAGCAGTGGGGTCATTCCCTCCGAGCTGTGCCTGTCACACATCTGTGGGACCTAAGGCTGGTCCCTGTGTCCCTCCATCCCCTCCATCCCCACCTGCCCCACAGCAAGGAATTGCTCCCCTGGCTGTGCTTGGTTCTTTCTCTCCCTGGGGAGCTTGGGAAGGGACAGCCTTGAAGATATTTATTACTACTGTTATTTCACTTGGGAGAAATGGTCACTGGGGATCTTCTGGCTGCTTGGGACCTGCAAGAGGAGAGAGACGTGGGGGAGTGGGTCTGTGAAAATGTGTTTGAGTCCAGGCTGTTTGTGGTGGGGTGTGTGTGGGTTGGGATGGGTTTGGGGAGTGATACAGAGCACCTCTGAGCTGCCCTGCACTGGTGGGGTGCAAACTGGTGAGGATAGGGGTGCTTGGGGAGCACATGGACAAGCCCAGAAGATAAGGAAGTAGGGACAAAACAACTGTCCCTGTGATGCACTTCCCAAGGGGAAGGTGGTTTTAATCCAAGCCATTAAGCTGGGTTTGGAGACAAAAACTCTTCTTGTCTCCATGACAATGAACTGTGGTTGCATCAGCACATCCTCAACTGCTGGTTGAGGCTGGTGAACGGCGAGAGCGTGCCCTCTCCTGCGCTGGGGGAAGATGTGGGCTCCTCTGTCCTGACTGCAGCAGGTCATTTTTTAGCTAATTATGCATCATGGCAAAATGCAAAAGTCCTCATGGCAGTGCTGTGGCCAGATGGAAAGCCCTTAGATGCAAGGGTCACAGGGTGGAGAATGGCTTTGGTTGTCTCTGTCCCTTTCCCAAGGGTCCCTGGAAGTTCAAGTGTGATTCCAGGAGTTTCTAGGGTGGCAGGTGGGGGTCTCTCACTGGGCTGAATTTTCCCAGCTCTCATTCTGGGGTCTGACTGAGTCCAGGGGCTGGGGACAGGCTGCAGGAAGGGCCTCACATTGCCCTGCAGAGAGGGAGTTCTTATGGGGGATGAAGATATCCAAGCAGCGTTGGGTGGAATTTCTACTTCTCATGCCACATCCAGCTTGGGCATTTGGGCAAGGTGCAGCTGGATCTCAAGTGTCAAGCAGGAGCTTTCCTACAAAAGCCTGGAGAAGGCAAGTTAGGAAGATGGGAAAGCCCCTTATTACAACACTGAGGCATGCCAGTGAAGTGAGTAGTGTGGACACCGGGGCTTTTGGTGCTGGGGTGATGCTGGAAGGAGCTTGGGGACACAAACCAGACACCGGCCAGAGGACCACAGCAGGGCTGGTGGAATGCCTGGCCATGCCCTGGCCCAGCTTGGTGTTTCCCTGCAGCAGGGCTGCCCCAGGCAGCCGTTCCCATGCCCGCCGAATTGGATGCAGTTGTCTAGGACTCTTCCCAGGCACCGGCTGGCATTTCCTCTGTTTGTTTATCACTAACAGGGTTTGTATGGGGAAGGATGCAAGTGGGTGGGTGGCCTAATTGGCAATGGAGATGCTCTTGTGGCGTGGCAGATATCCAGGGTAAAGCAGGACTGCTCAGCTCCCCGGAGGGCTGGGCGAGGTGGGCTCTGCCACTCCACGGCCAGGCCACTGTGGTGTCCCCCTGCCCCGACACTGCCACATCCCCTGTGCCTCAGTGGATGCAGCACCTGGGCTGGGTGAATCATCCCAAGCTGCTGCTGGAGCCGTGGAGGAGCAGGACCTAAGGCTGGAGAAGATACTTGTGCACACAAATAATGCGTGTCCTTGAGTGCAGCAGGAAGGGCCTTGTTCCTCGCTCTGTTTGCTGAGCTCTTCTCGTTTTTAGCACTCCTCTGGTGCTGGAAGAGAGTACTTGGCTGTGCTGGGGGATGGGAGGTGTGACCTTTCCCTTGGCCAGCTCTCAGCTGGATGAACAGGCAGGGCCTGGCCAGATCCCCCCACTTTTGGCTGTGCCGGACTGAGAGGAGATGGTCACTTTGGGAGTGAGCTCCATGGAAACACCTCCACCGAAGGACTTCTTCCCCTGGCAGTTACAGCACTGCTTTTGGGAAAGCCAGGCCGTGCTCAGCTGAAATCATGGCCAGTGGCCTCCTTGCAGAAACCTGGCCCCACGCAAACCGCACCATCTGCACCGCTGAATAACGAGGTCCTCTCGGGATTTCCAGCATTCTCCTCGAGGTTCCCACCCAGGAGCTGCTGCTGAGCTGCCTCTGCCCTCTTTCCCTTTGGGGAAACAGCCCAACACCCGGGGTGGGTCCTGAATGCAAAGAGGCTGCAGGAGGACATTTGTGTGTTTCACTTGCCACCAGCAGAAGTTTGCCGGAGCCCAGATTTAGCAATCTCCTGGTTGCGATGAGCATCTCTCCCAACAGTCAGATCCCCAACTGTTAAGCTGAGGCATGACCTCTGTGATGTAAACAGCCTGGATCCATCTGCTCCTTAAGCACAAAGTATGTGGGAGAGGAAAAAGAAATGATTTTCATCACAGCGAGGCTCCTCGGTTTTTCTCCCTAAATACGAACGGGCACACACGCACCGGAATCGCATGCGACTCCTCTGAGAGGAGATGGAGCTCCTCCAGGCAGGGGCTTGGAGAGACAGATCTGCTGTGGCTTTGCCATTTATTACTGCGTCTATTAACTTTCCCCCCTCTATGGCTGCAATTACTCTGGTTGAAAGCAGGAGAAGGTGAAAAAATAAAATAAAAATTAAATAAATTGGCCTCGTTCCTCTTTGGGAGCAGGTACGGAGCCCAAGGAGTTGTGACTGCTCAGCTTTTAAAGCTGCAGGAGCTGCTGAGATAATCCTGGCAGGAGAGAGTCAGTGGGAGAGTGAGGATGGAGCACTGAAACGCTGCTTTCCACCTGAGGCTGCCTTGTGGCCGGAGGAGTTGCATGTGCTGGAGATTTGCAAAGATCTGCTCTCCCTTTTTTTTGTGAAATTGTGGAGTTTTGGGTTTTTTTTTCCCCCCCTCAGCTGTTTTTCACATAAAATGTGTGTGTTTGGGCTCTGTCTCCGGAGCAGCAGGACCTGATGAGAGCCACACTGCCCTGTCCCTGCTGCTGGTGCCATGTAGTGACCACCCCAGGAGTGACCACAGCCCCTGGGACTGTTCCTGTCCTGCTGACTGCCTGCTTTTCCCCTCCTGGCAAGAAGACAGCTTGTGTCTAGTTTGTCACTGGGAGCAAGAAGATGAAAGAGTGAAGATAAAAAATAAGCTGTGCTTGGAGGTGTAGCACTGAGGACTCATGCAGAGCTTCCTGAGGACTCATACAGAGCTTCAGAACCAAACAGGCTGAATTTTGACTCTTTCCCACCTCCCTTTCCACAGCCTCTGCAGAAGAAATTTGGTTTGCAATCACCCTCCTCCATTCATTGCAGCATCATCCTTCTGTTGAGAGCTGGGAGACTCCATCCTCAAATCCAGTCTTGTGCACCCAGCCCCTTTCCAGGGTGTCAGAGCTGTTATCATCACTGGTATTTCTGGTCTGCAGAAGTAGCAGAGTGGAATGAGATGCTTCCTGACCTGGGGAGACTGGGCCCTCAGGCCAGCCAAGGAGAAGACCTCTGGAGCTAATGGCAGAGCAAGAAGTCGAGCACGATGGCAAGAAAAATGAAATCTATCTGCCTTGTACCAAACAAGAGAGTAATTTAAATCCTCCTAATTGCTTCCACTCATCCTGGTGATGTTAAGTCTTTTCTCCCTTTAAGTCTTTTCTGCCCCCCACCCCCAGCTCTTACACTAAGCCTTTGAAAGAAACGACTAATGTTATAATTAAAGGATCAATTTGGCAAGATTTCTTTGTCTTAAGATCTTTCTTTCAGGTTGGGTTAGCACTGCGTTCCCAGTCTCTGGAGAGTTTTCTTCAGTTCCTTCAGGAGCCTTCTGTGCCATCTTCTGAAATCTTTTCACTTCAGTTAATTTGAATTTTTTTCCCCATTCAATTTGGATGCATAACCAATGATGAATAAAATTAAGTTTTATAGCAATTAATAATAAGGGTGTTGAGGGAACAAGCGTACATTTTCAATGGAGAGAGGGTTCTTTTTTGCCAGCTCCACACAAAAACCTGGGCCCCACGTGGCTGAGCGGGATCTGGTGCTTTGAAGCCAAAAACACTGGGAAGAGGATTAATGTCTCAAAGATTCATGGAGGGAGAACTGGGGGACACATCACAACGCAGGGAAGCTCGAGGGGAGACCAAAAGTTCCCAGCAAGGTGTCAACAAACAAAATTCTTTGCCATAAGAATGGTCAGGCATTGAAGCAGGCTGCCCAGGGAAGTAGTGGAATCACCATCCCTGGAAGTGTTTGAAAAACATGTGGATGTGACTTTTAGGGACATTCTATAGCGGTGAACACGGTGCTGTTGTGGGAATAGTTGGATTTGAGGACCTTCAGCTTTTCCAACCTGAATGAGTCTGTGGTTCTACACCCAAGAAATACTTGGGATTTGGAAGTACGAAAGCTTGGAGGCACCACGTTGGCTTTTCCCTGGAATTGGTTGTAGGATCTCAAGGCGTGGCTCAGATGAGACGTGAAATGTCTGCATTTGTGTTGGGCTTGGGAACTCGATGTTTGAGGTCCCTTTTGGACAGAGGAGGGGGCTGTGGTGCCCCTCCCAGCTCCCCCAGCACCACCATGGGATGCACGAGGAACGTCCACGCCCAGAGCTCTTTGCCATCGCCGTGGTGTTTGAGCACAGGCCAGGCAAAGCAGTCTTGGGGACCTTCATCTCTATTCAGCAGGCAGGTGGGCATCCATATTCAACAAGTGCCTCTCTGCCGTGCTCTGCTGGGCCACCTTTCTGCCCAGGGCTCCAAGCCCCGTGCAAACAAGCTGCCTGACAAGAGGCGTGTGTGTGGCTGCTGTGCCGGCTCTTCTGCTGTCACAGGGAATAATGACTCCTCTTACAGCCAGCTGGGCGAGAAGGAGAAGAAGGGGAAAAAAAAATACAAATAAAAAATCCACAAGAAAAAGATGACTCGCTGACTTTCCCCTTTGATTTCTCCTGGCAAATTATTTGCCAGCATGTCTCCGCTGCTTCAAAATTGCTCTTATTCCTGCCTCTTTGCAAATCTGCTCCGTGGACTGCCTGTGGTCTGCAGGGCTGTGGGTGAAAAGGCTCCGTTTTGATCCTCTCACCAAAGCACTCAGCAGACAGTGCTTGCTTACAGATTGCTTTTGGAGTTGTTTGTTCCAGATTATGGTAATTTCTGCCCTCCTGGCTGATGGCAGCAATCGTGTGGCCGTGGCCGCAGAGCTGTGAGCCGGTGGATGGTTTTGGAGATGCTCAGTTCCTCCAGCAGCAGCTCCATCCTGGCAAGAGGGTGCTGGGCACTGCTGTTGGGTGAAGAAGGTGTGGACTGGAGTGCTGGAAGCTCCTGGGAAGTTAATGTGATGAAAGGTTGAAAACTGATGTGGGTTTTATTTTTTTTCCCCCCGTACTACATCTCACCTGCAGTACTGACCACACACCTTTCATCTGCGGATTGCTGTCGCATGCAAAAGGAGACTATAAAGATGTTCTCTGCTTACAGAGGGGATAAAAACTGGAGCATAGGAGGGAAAGGGAGGAGTGACATTTTCCCAGCACTGCATGAGCCAGTGGGAGTGATTGTGAACAAAGCCCGGGGCTCTTGAAGCATTGAAGCTGCGCTGCTCATGCCAGCCCTGCCTGATAAGAGTGAAACACAGTCAAGAGCTGCCATCTCTGCTCCTTGCTGCTGGGGCTGCCAGACCCTTCTGCAGCTTCTTTGCAGCGTGGGCTGAGCGTGCTATTGCTGCCTGTGCTGCAGCATTGCAGAGTTCTCTGGGCAGTGGGACAGCGACACAAACCTTGGAAAAATGATGGAATTGAGAGTCTACAGCCAGGATGCTTGTGGCTCTCTTCTCTGCCCTTCTTGATGCAGCCCAGCACCCTGTTGGCTTTCTTTGCTGCCCACTCAGACTGAACTCATCCCCAGGTCGCTTTCCACAGGGCTGCTCTCCAGCTGGGTAGATCCCAACCTGTGCTGTCCTCCTGGATTTTGTTTTCCTGTGTCCAAGACCTTATATTTGAATCGGGGAATGGCCTGGGTTGGAAAGGACCTCGTAAGGATCATCTCATTCCAGCCCTCCTGCCATGGACAGGGACACTTTGCCCTAGACCAGGTTGTTCCAAGTCCCCATCCAGCCTCGGACACTTCCAGGGATGGGGCAACCACAGCTTCTCTATATAAAGTCCTTGTTAGCCCACTCTTCCAGCCTGTCCAGCTCTTCCTGCAGGATTGTTCTCCCTTCTGAAGTGTCCACTTCCCCACTCCTTTTGGTCCCAGCACACTTGGCCTCGGAGAAATCCAGGTGGACAACCACAAGTTCTCAGCAAGGTAGAAGGTACCCTTCAGCACCTGCCCCTTCTTAAGTGGGACAGTGATGTAATGGGTAATCTCAGGGCTGGCCTCTCCCAGCTCCTTCCCGTTTTACCGTTGCATGTCACCAACAGCTTGTCAGCTTCTCCTTCCCCAGCTCGTGTGACTGCCAGCGCTCTATAAATGTGCTCTCTTCAGCGGCGTCAGCCGCGCGCTCGCACTGCAGGTTTGTCACACCGCCGTGACACAGAGCTCCCGCCCAGCTACACGGGGATGATCAAAGCTGCTGGACAGGGAATACAACAAACGGGGTGTTTCTGTTTGCCTTTCTTTTTGTATCCTTTCTCTTCGCCGCTTTGCGCTGCAGACACTGTCTGGAGGCAACGCGGCTTTGTTGAGGGATGGTAGAATGGGTTGGGTTGGGCCTTTAAAGGCCATCTGGGCTAACGCCCTGCAATGAGCAGGGACATCTTCAACTAGACCAGGACCCCATCCAGCCAGGCCTTGAGTCTTCTCTGGCTCTGGCAGCTCAGCTGAACTTAAATCAACAAATTACCCTCACTGAAAAACTTGTGGTGTCCTTCAAAGCAGGCTTATGAAGGACACCTTCCCCCTGCAGAGGTTTTTGTACCTTTTGGACACCCTGCTCCTGCCTGTGCCATGGGTTCAGTGCAATAATCCCAGCCTGCAGTGCCAGTTCTGCCTGTCACCGTCTGTTTGAGTTGAGGCTCCAGGTTACAGACTGCGCAGTCAGTTCAACACTCTCACTTCAGTTCCTTTACACCTCTTGGGTAAATACCATCTGATCCCCCCGGTTTGCAACTGTCTCAGCTGTGTTTGCCTCACCGTCTGTTGTCAGTTCTGTCCCATAACCTTCTCTGACACCCTCCTGGAGTCTCAGAGGCAGACTGTGGTGCTCAAACCTGAAGTGGAGCCATGAGCTTCCCCCACAAGACCTGAGGAGAGCAGTTGCTTGGACAAGAGATGGTCTCTCTTGTTCTGCATCCCATTATATTTGGGGTTTTTTTTCACAGCAGGGTGGTGCTGCTGCCTCATCCTCAGTGTGTGACCCAGTACTTCTCTGATTCCCATCCATTTCTGCTGCCTGAAGTTGTTTTAAGGCTGATTTGATAACTGGTTTGCTGGAAACATCTTTAATAGAGGCGAGAGGTGATGAATTGATGGGTTTGAAGATAGACGGTTTGCTGTTTCACAGCGTGGAGGCCACAACATTGATGTGACCAGCACTATTTACCAGCTTTGAACTCAAAGATGGTCTAAAATGCAGAAAAATGGATGGCAGTAGCTGTGATACTCTTTTCTCTTAACTTGTTTTTGGTTCTTGGTTTTCTTGCAGTTGGTTGGTTGGAGTTTTTTCCTGTTTTCTTGTGTTTTGGTTTTTTTTTTTCTTTAAGGGGCAGACCCATTTTCAAGCTGGATGTTTCCATGAGTGGTTCTCCCACTGAAACCAGACCTGGGTTTTCCAGTCCTTAGAGCAGATAACGTTGGAATAATTCACTTTCCTGGTGTGAGGGTGTCTGTGGGGGCCTGGAGAGAATGTGGCTGAGCATGGTGGCTTCCCCAAGGGTCTTCTGCCAGGAGCAGAGATGCTCTCAGGCCAGATGAGGGAAATCCCAAAGCTGTGGAGGAGAATTTACAGGCAGAGGAGGAGCAAAACATCTGTGCTCCCATTGCCCCAGTGGACTGGGCACGGAGGATGGGGGAATTGTGCCCTTGGGAGCAGGAGGACAGATTGATCCCCAAACCCCACCAGGGCTTTCAGCAACTGCCTCCAGAGCTCTCTAGAGCTCACAGAGCTGGGCAGAGAGGGGCTGCAATGACACAACCACGGATCTTGGCCGTCAGGGGTGGATATTTTTGAGCTGGAGCCATTGGGATTTGGGGCCCGTAGACCCAAGTGGACAAGCAGAGGTGCTGCTGGTGGAGACTGTGCAATCTGCTGGGGTGCTCTGAGCCCCCTTGCAGGGACCCCATGGGGCAGCACCACCCTGGGCTCTTTGCAGGGCAGAATTGGGCCATTCCTGGTGATGTAACCCCAAGAGAGCAGGAGCAGAGCCCTTCAGTGGGAGGCAGGCACCCGCTCTCCGGGCGATGCCAGGCTGCCCTGCCTGTGACTTGGAGCCTTCCCAAGCAGCTGTCAGTCACCATGGCTGGCCCTGTTCTCACTCACACACAGTATTATCTCTACCCGCTGCTGCAAATTGGCTCTGAGCAATCCTTGATCTGTCAGCATCGCCTACCCACTCTCAGATGTCACCAGCCCCCGCTGCTGCCCTGCTCGGGAACGTGTCTCTCTGAAATGTAATAATTCATTAAGTTGGGATTAACTTTTCTTCCCTCCCTCCCTCCCCTTTCTGCCACCCCTTCCTCCTTCTAATGGACAAAAGCAATTAAGCTCCATTAGGGATCAAGTGAGTGGGAAGTGACTCCCCTGGAGACGCCGCCGCAGCTGCACGGACCTCGTCCCTGAGCACCAGCCTCCTGTAAATTAGTGCTCCATGAGCAAAAGGGCTGGCCAGGGGGAAGGAAAAGGTGGCTTGAGGCACTTTTCTGCAGGAAAAGGAGGTTTGAGGCTCAGCTGGTCCTCCTGGGTGGCTTCCACTGTGGGCACACGATGCTGGTTTCTCTTGCCACGCAGCGAAAGGAGCTGGAGGACAGCGGGATGGGCAAGCAGGGAGCGGCAGAGAGTGGCCAGGTTCTCAGCTGACATAAATCAGGAGGAGCTTCCCTAGTTCTCCCAGTTGCTCAGAGAGTTGGTGTTGCTCAGCCTGGAGAGGAGAAGGCTCTGGGGAAAACTTTGAGCCCCTTCCAAGTGCCTAAAGAGGCTTCAAGAGAGCTGGAGAGGGGCTTTGGACAAGGGGGAATGGCTCTCTCTGACAGAGAGCAGGGTTGGATTAGTTATTAGGGACAAATCCTTCCCTGTGAGGGTGGTGGGGCCCTGGCACTGGGTGCCCAGAGGAGCTGTGGCTGCCCCATCCTTGGAAGTGCTCAAGGCCAGGTTGGATGGGACTCTCAGGGGTAGTGGAAGGTGTCTCTGCCCATGGAAAGGAATGAGATGGTCTTTAAGGTCCCTTCCAACCCAAATAGTTCTAGGATTTGTTATCTATGGGGTCTGGGAAAAGTGCTGCCCAGGCTGCCATGGAATTATGGCCCATGGGACAGAGCTGGGAGGACCAGAGGACCAAACCAGAGGAGGACAGGCAGCTTCCCTTCCAACTCTGCCTCCAAACAGCATCTTCTCATTCCTTGACATCCCAAATTTGCAAACAAAGGGTGGTGAGGGGTGATAGGACAGCCAGAATTCTCCTGCCTTTCCTCCAGCTAGAGCGAGGATGTGGCATGCCCAAAACTGAGAGTGCATTTCACTGTTAGCAGGAAGGTCCTTCCTTCTCCCCCATCTCCTCCCACCCTCCTTCCCTTCACTGAGGCTGCTTTTCTCTTCCTTGCCTTTTGTTTTCCCTGCCCCAGGAAGAAAGTCTCATTTCAGTCTGAAAGCCAGGGCTGGAGGGGGAGTCATTTGACACTTAATGCCAGAGCGGCAGGAAACTTCACCTTCCTGGGGTGGAATTAAAAGCGCTTGAATTGTCTGGGGATCTCAAACAAGAGATGCAGGGAACATTCCGGGCTTTCCACACAAACACACACACACACACACATGCAAAAGCCCACACAGCATCAGGGTGTAATAGCTCAGCTGGGGTAATGCACTCGAACGCTCTCTGCAGCAGACAGACCAGCTCTTTCCGTTCTTTGGAATAGTTTTTTTTATTTTCTGAGACTGCTGCTGGTCTCTGGGGAGAGAGATGTTCCTCTCCCAGAGAGGAACAGTGCCATTTGCTCTTGGTAATCACGCTTCCCTTGGAGCATCCTGGGATCGGGAAGGGGCTGAGGGCATGGGCTGGAGTTCTGTGGGGACTTGGGGATGGGGCACGGGGTCTCTGTGCTGGTCATCACACCTGGACAGCTCTTGTGAGACCCTGAGATCCAGAGATCAGGCATGTCTCAAATTCTGGGAAAATTCTCCAAGGAGAGGCTGGAAAGGAAAAGGATTCAGAAAAGGAGGCGAAAGCAAGGGACGGGACCTTCCCCCCTCCATCCCCTGGCTGCCTCCTCACAGAGCCCAGGTTTTGTTCCCTGAAGGGACACACAGAAGCTGAGCTGGCTCTGGAGTTGGGTGGCACTGGGACCACCCTCCCTGAGTGGCATCTGAGTAATCAAGCAGGGAGTTTGCTCACATCCATCCATTCCTGCTTTTCTCCTCCCTGGTCATTCACCCATTCACGCACTTTGGGGATGGCCCCGTGCGTGTCCCCAACAATCACCATGGTCCCTGCTTTCTGTGCCGTGCTTCCCCAGCCCCCTGGGCACCCTGCTGCCCCTCGGCCCTGCTCTCACCCCTGCCTTCTGCCCTTCCCCAGGGAGTTTGCCAAAGAGAGAGAGCGCGTGGAGAACCGCCGAGCCTTCATGAAGCTGCGGCGCCAGCAGCAGATCGAGCGGGAGCTCAACGGCTACCGGGCGTGGATAGACAAAGCGGGTAAAGGATGGTGGCCAGGGGGACATCTGGGGGGACAAGGGGCACCACAGACTGCTGGTCATCTGGGCTGCTGAGGATAGAAAGGAATCCTTGAGCCTCGAAGCGCCCAAGGTGCTCCCATGGTGATGTGAAGTGCATGGGTGAGCTTTGGTGGGGTGGTCCCACCATGCTGGAGATCACCAACCTCCAATGAGTCCTCGTGTTCTGTGGGGTGAAATTGTCACATTCTGTGCACAAAGCATGTTACATCTCCAGGGGGGCTGTGAGAAACACGGCTGTCAGCTGTGCTCTGCCATGGTTTCCTCTCTCCTGGAGTTTGCTGGAGTCCCCTGCAGTGGTGGGCAGTGGGAAAGAAGAGCAGTGAACAGGGAGAGGGGTTTTCCGGTTGAATCTCCTCCTGGAGCCATCTGGAGGGGATAAACTTACTGGTTCCTACCTCGGGACTCCTGGGCCTGGGCTGGGGGTGGTGGAGGTTCCTCCTGACACCAGGCATGACAGCCTGTGGGTGTTGGTTCCCAAACTGCCACAGCCCATGTCCTTGCTTGCTCCTCGTAGGAATCAGGTCAGCACATTCAGCTCTGGGAAGGGAAGATTTACACTTCCATCCAGTGCTCAGACTTGTAAAAGATGGGTGTCTTCAAATGAGTCCTGAGCACCAGATCACAGCTTTAGCTCTGGGCTGGGTGGCTTGAGCCCCAGAGCTGCCTACGATTTTCGCCTTCTTTCATGAGCTTAATGACAGTGGAGGGAGAAGGGCTGACCACAATTAATTCTTCTTTCTGATGCAAAGTTTGGTAGCTGCCACTTGTCACCCTCCAGAATTCGTTTCTGGGTCCTTAACCAATATTTGGTAAGAGTTTGCAATCTAGAGGCAGCCTCTGGGCTGGGGGAAGTTCTTAGGTACAAGGCAGTGACACGTGACAGTGCCTTGTCTCCTGATGCTGAACTGTGTGTTTTGCGTAGAGGAAGTCATGCTGGCTGAAGAGAACAAAAATTCGGGGACCTCAGCCTTAGAAGGTAAGACCAGCACTGCCCTTAAAATCTGCCTGCCCTTCCTTCTGCCTGCCTAGAGCTGGAGGCTCAGACCCTCCAGCTGTGATGGGAGGTCTGGGGAGGCCCCAGTGGGGTCTGCAGCCCAAGAGAGAGGTGAGGGGAGGTGGATGGGCACCTGAGAGAGCGTGGCAGGCTTGGGAGGTGTCTGATCCCACACCAGGGATAGCTCTGGATCACCGGGGTCTCTGTGTCCTGTTACCAGACTTGAGTACTGACCACCAGGTGCTACAAGCTGGCTACTGGCAGAGTTGGGCCACTGAGACTCAACATCTGTTCCTCTTGCCTTCCCAGTGCTCAGGAGAGCCACCATCAAGCGGAACAGGACGGATGCCATGTCGGGTGACGAGCACTGTGTCGACATCGCCTCCGTGGGCGAGCGGAGGCTGGCGCAGAGAAGACGTCTTCATCCAACCTTGGGTCAGTGCAGTCTGCAGCTTGCTTCCCCCAAACCTCTGCCAGCTGACTGGGTTCCCAGAGTCACACCCATCACCTGGAGAGCCCCACAGCCCAGACATCTCTGCTAGTTTAGCAGCAAACCTCCTGCTGGCCACCCTGTGCCACATAAACTGCTCTGGATGAGCTGTGCCCCACAAAAGCGATGTCCATGAGCCATCTGTCCTGTCTCACATTGCAGCAGAGGCTGGAGCATCCAACTCCTTGTTCCCCATTTTCTTTTTCCTTCAGGTAACCCCTCGAGTCAGTCTGGCCTCAAGGGCGCCAGGGTGGACGGTGCCTCCTACTTACGGCACAAGGAGCGACTCCTGCGCATCTCCGTTCGCCACATGGTCAAATCCCAGGTCTTCTACTGGATCGTCCTGAGCCTGGTGGCTCTCAACACTGCCTGCGTGGCCATCGTCCATCACAACCAGCCAGCCTGGCTCACCCACTTCCTCTGTGAGTCCCTGGGCTTGGTGTTGGTGGGAGAGCAGGAAAAACCTTCTTATCTCCAGTGGCTGGAGGTGGCAGCGCACCCTCACTGCTTGCCTCGAGGCGCAGAGGGTGGAGCTGGGTGGGGAGCACCCTCAGCTCCATCCACTGTCGGTGGCAAACACCTACAGATATTTAATTCAGCTGTGCCCTTGGCCCCCATGGCCACTGAGGGCTGTCTCAGCCTTGTGAGCAGACACAGAGGAGTTGTGCTGGCTTCGTGTCCTTTGGGTCTGATGTGTTTGTTGTGAGAAACACTGCCAGTCTCAGTGGAGTTCATCCCAAAACTGTGAGCAGTGGTGATGGAAAGCTTGCTGGAGAGCCACCTCTGGATGTGCACAAGCCATTGCTGGAAAGGTGTGAATTTGCAGGGATGGGACTGGTCATGGCAGAGCACCCTGGTTAAAATCTCTGTGCAGAGCATGGCGAGGGAATCCCAGGCTTGGAGGCTGCTGGTCATGGAGCCTCCCTGAGCCCAGCATGGGCCAGGACACAAGGTCAGGTCTCAGAAGAACTGCAGCCAAGTCCTCTGCAGCACGGGCTACTGCAGAGCAGCGTGGTCAGCCCCACCTGTGTCACTCCTGAGCTGCTGCAGAGGGGACAGTGCTGCTTTCTCAGACGTGTTATTCTTCCTCACCTTGAAAATGTCCCTGCCAAGCCCCAGTTCTACCCAAATCTGCAGCAGTAGGCTCAGTCCTGCCGGGCTCCCGACACATTGCGGTGTGGTATGGCAGCTGGTCGTGGTGAGAAGCATCTTCTGGAAAAGGTGAAGAGCCAGGATCTTGCCTGCTAAATGTTCATGAAATAGCTGGAAAGGCTTTTGGCTGTTTGGCTCTGTTTCCCTGGCCAAATTCCAGCCATGCAATGATTTTAATCCAGGTTGATGATATTCCCCTACAGTGTCGTGTGGTTGATGCCCGTGTAGGCTCCTCAGCCGCTGTAGTTTAATGCCAAAGAGCTGCTGTGCTCTGTGCTGGCCATGTCTGGTCCTCTCAATCCTCTGGGACACTGGTGCATCTTCCCTGAATGATTAACTCATGGGCTTGATGCTCTGTTACGTACGGTTTAGCTCCTCGCAGATAAAATTCCCTCATCCCAGACCCTGAGAGTTTGGGGATGCAGCATAGTCCTTGACTTGTCCCATCTCTGTGGGATGTGCTGGATGCCCAGCTGGTGCTCCACTCAGCTCCATGCCTCAAGCACACTTGGGTTTTGTCTTCCAGACTATGCAGAGTTCCTGTTTCTTGGGCTCTTCCTTCTGGAGATGTCCTTAAAGATGTACGGGATGGGGCCACGCCTTTACTTCCATTCTTCCTTCAACTGCTTCGACTGTGGGGTGAGCGGCCCCAGGGATGCTGTGGGTCTGGGGGGAGATGCTTGGCAGGGGCCTGCAAAGCCAGGCACCAAGGGGGAGATCAGGATGGCCCTCACAGTGGGCAGGGAGCTCTTTCTGCCAGGACAGCCTGAGACACCAGGTCCTGGACTGGGTGGTGGGTGCCTCGTCTTCAGGGATGTTAAGATTCCCATCCTGAGCCTGCCTTTGACTTGTGGCTGTGTCTGCTTCTCAGGTCACAGTGGGAAGCATCTTCGAAGTGGTCTGGGCTATATTCAGACCAGGAACCTCTTTTGGGATCAGTGTCCTACGAGCTCTTCGTCTCCTGCGGATATTTAAAATAACCAAGTGCGTACCCACCATCAGTGCCCGTCATCCTCCATCTCAGACTGTGGCTGCAGCCCAGATCCAGTCACTCCTGCTCTCCTGCTGATGGCATCAGCACCTCTGCCAGTGCTCCAGCAATATCTCTGTTTTCTAGGTACTGGGCATCCCTGAGGAATTTGGTGGTCTCGCTGATGAGCTCCATGAAATCTATTATCAGTCTGCTCTTCCTCCTCTTCCTCTTCATTGTAGTCTTTGCCCTGCTGGGAATGCAGCTGTTTGGAGGCAGGTATGTCGTTTCGAGGCTGAGGATCAGGAGTTTCTTGGTGTTAAAGCCAAGTGATGCCAATCTCTTTAGGGGCCCAGCAAGTCTGTACCTTCCCCCTCAGTCTCCTCCCACACGAAAATCCCTGCTCGAGGGCTGCCTTTGGGCTGTGTGGGTCCTTCTAGCCAGGAGACCTTCAGGTTTCTGGCACCAAACACTCAGGAGACCTTTTCTGGAGTGGGGAAAGGTCCTCCTAAACACAAGAAAACTGATAGCACAGCAGCCAGGGGTTCGGTGACCTTGGTATTTCATCTCGTTGATGTTCACCTGGATCCCTTTCCAGGTTTAACTTCATGGATGGGACTCCATCAGCCAACTTCGACACCTTCCCTGCAGCCATCATGACGGTGTTTCAGGTAGGGGCTGGGCTGCCAGGAGACTCAAGAAAAGGGGCTTGGGACCACCTGCTTACTCCCCCATGGAGTAAGGGAGCCCCATGGGAGGGGGTCTTTACACCAAAAAGTTCCCCTCTATCAGCTTCCTCCCTCTCCTGCACAACAAAGTGGATGGAAAGAGGTGGAAACTCTTCCACCTCTGTTAGAGAAGATGAAGAGTTTCGAACTCTTCTGAGGAGGCTTTAAATCCTCATCGGTGCCCAATGGGATCTCCCTGAGGTGCTGCAGCTGCAGAGCTGGGTTACCTCAGGCTCTGTCCTGCAGGACTCGGGGTGTCCCACGCGGCTCCCGCGTGCTGGTGGCACAGATGTCGCGGTGCCGGGGAGCTGCAGGTGACAGAGCTGCTGCCTTGTGTCCCCGCAGATCCTGACGGGCGAGGACTGGAACGAGGTGATGTACAACGGCATCCGCTCCCAGGGAGGCGTGCGCTCAGGGATGTGGTCCTCCATCTACTTCATCGTCCTCACCTTGTTTGGAAACTGTATCCACCGGGCTGCTGCGCTTTCAGCGCTGAGAACCCCATCTCCTCACCCTCCCCGGGGGCATCCCCTTCCCTGCTTGCTGCTCCTCCCTCCCCTCCCAGCTGAGGGAGACCCTCCACACAGTGGAGCAGCGCTGGGTGTCCCAAAGGCAGAGGAGGAGCTGTGGGGAGGTGCGCTGAGGGCGGTTTCTGTGGGATGGGGAGGAGTTTGTGCCTTTGGCTGAGCTGGCCAGGAGCCGTCCAGGCCACCCTCCCTTGGGAGCTGCAGATACACATGTCCTTAACACTCGGCTTGTGCATCCTTAGCTGCTCTCAGATACTCTGCTGAACGTCTTCTTGGCCATCGCCGTGGACAACCTGGCCAACGCCCAGGAGCTCACCAAGGTGAGTTCCTGACGCTCCTTTTCCTTGTCCCGTGGAGTGAGTGGGGGCAAAACCATTTTGGCTCTGGGTTAGGAAAATGCTTAAACCCGCTGGTCTCTCCAGGAACACCCACACCTCGAGCGTGGCTTTAACTATTTCTCCATTTAAAATCCCCAGTTCCCTCTTCCATCAGTCAGATGGAGACAACCCTCACCTCTTGGGTGGGATCTGTGTGGGGACTGCTATCTGTTATCTGCAGATGTGGAGTGGGAAGCATTTTCCACTGGTGTCAATATTTATTCTCCGTCTGCCTACAGGGCAGCAGATGTGATTTAGGATGCAATTTAGGCTGGTGCTCAGCTGCTTTTAAGACCATGCTGGGGAATATTTGGGGAACGCTAAATTGTTGGGGCACCATCTGGATAACGGTGAGCAGGAGAGAGCTGCAAGGGTTGTTGCCACTCTTTGGGGCAGACCAGTGATCCCAGATGTTTGTGGAGCCCATGGTATTGCTCACATCCCTGGGAGGCTTCCACGATGCTGTAAATCTGACCCAAAAAAGTGCTGGTTCACTCCCCCACTGGAGGGGTGTGTGCAGGGGTACTCTGATGGTGGGGTGGGGGGTGTAGATGGCACTTCCAGGGGCTACCTGGAGATATGGGAGAGCCCCACGGGTACCAGCAGCGTTAATTAAGCGAGTTGGAGTTTTGGAAAAGGCTGAATGCTCACTAATGACTCCTAATGACATTCTTTGCTCCGGAGACAAAGCCAAACTCATTAAAGCAATCCCCGTTTCAGGCAGGGTCATTCATGGATGCCTCACCTCCCACTCGGTTTGGGGGATGCCTGTCTGGCCCCTGTGGCTGTGAAGAAGGGAGGGCTGAGCTGGTCTGGGGTGGTCCCACCATGCTCAGCTCAGCTCTTGCCTGGAGTGGGCTGGGTTCACTCATTTAAGCAGCTCTGACACCTCGGGGAGGATCTGGTGTGGTGGAGAACCTGCATCCCCACAGCACAAGGGAAATAAATCCTCCCACAAGGGAAAAAAAGCGTCTCTGGAAGTGATGCCTTAAGAGTTCAGCCTTTGTGTTTTCCAAATCCTGTACTGCATTCCTGCATAACTCTAAAGGCCATAGAAAGTGTCAGCTGTCCTTACATTTTGGCCAGACAAAACGATTCCTCTAGGCCTGAAACCCAAGGATGCCTTACATCCTCAGGCCCTGAAAAGTGCAGACAAAAGTGAATTACGGGGGAGCAAACTGGGGGAATGTGACTTCATTATCTGAAGCTGTAACTGGAGGATTAACCCCTGATATGTAATGGATCAAACTTAGAATTGTCTGAAAACCTTGTGGCTGTTGTCCATGGTGGGTGTAGCCTCTGTGAGGCTTTTTGCACCACCCAAGGTGCACTTGTTGGAGGCCTTTAATGAATACCCAGGTTACTCTCTTAACCTTGTCTAGCCTGTGTTCTAGGTAGCCCCTCCAAGGCATCAGGAGTACAGGTCCCCCTCACTCCCTCAAGCCTCACCCTGCACATCCCTCACTGCTCCCAGTGGCTGAGCTTTCCCTTGGAACCCCCCCAAATCCCACTGAGCAATGCCCCTCTTTTCTCTGCAGGACGAGCAGGAGGAAGAGGAGGCCTTTAACCAGAAGCACGCCCTTCAGAAAGCCAAAGAAGTCAGCCCCATGTCTGCCCCAAACATGCCTGCTATCGAGTGAGTGACTCCCCAACTCCACCCTGGTGACCCTCGAGCCCAGCCAGGCTCAGAAGGGCACAGAGCTTCAGCAGAGCCTGGCGTGGCTAGCTGTGGGGGGCTGCCAACAAGAAAAAGGGGGTGACTCCCTCTCTGGGATCCTGAAGATGGATGGATGGAGGTCTAGGAGTGTGCTCCCCATGAGCAGCAGTGCTTTTAGAGAGGTGACAGCGTGGGGAATGGGTCACCAGGGATGTCCTGAAGTTGCCAACCTCTACACCAAGCTGCAGCCTCAGTGCTTGGGCATGGCAAAAATATGCTGAAAGAGGCTTTCTGCCCCAAATATAGAGCCCAAGCACTCAGGGCTGATGGTAGGAGGCTGGGGAGGAGGAAGGTATCTCAAGTTATTCTTGAGGAGGGGTGATATTTGCTCCTGGGGAGTGTTTCTTCATGGCAGAGCTGCAGGAGAGCAGCCAGGACCGGGGGAGAAGGGAGCAGTGGTGTCACAAATCTCCCTCGGGCTCCTTCCTTGGGAGTGAATGCAGTTAGGAAAGATGGAGCAGGTTTGTGAAACCATGTTTGATTGTACGAAAATTTGATTTGAGTGAGAAAAAAAAGCCCCAAACCACATAAACCTCCAGCATGGTGCTAAGAAGCCTTGTCTCTGCATTTCAGCGAGAGAAAATTCTGTTTTTTCCTTCCTAGCTGCCTTTTTTCTCTTTATTCTGCGGTGTCATATGGTCTAAATCACATAAAACTTTCAAAGTCAACATTGGAACGAGGCGTTTTGATTTGTTTCCCAAAACAGTACATTTCAGTACAGCTGAAGGGATTATTTCTTATTTTTTTCTTCCCCTCTTCTTGGCTTTTTTTTTATATTTTTTTCTTTCCTTTTTTTTTTTTTTAAATTTTTTTATATAGAATCCCTTCCCAGGGAATTTTAGGTTTCGTTATGCTTTGAAACCCAGCCAAGCTTGTACTTTTGCAGATTTGCTGAGAGAAACTGCTGTCTTCAAGCGAGTGCTGATCTTGGGAAGGGGGATCACAGGCAGCCCTGGGAACATCCCCCTCCCTGCTTTGGCAAGGATGGGATGCTGTGGTCCCACATCCTACGTGGTTTTAGGGGCACCAGGAACGGGGCATGCTTGTAAAGCCTTCCTGATCCCCCAGCAGCCGTGGATTTTAAGCCTGGATTGGTGCTGATGGGATATTCCCAATAAATCCATGTCTGCTCAAGGACTAGGGGGGGTTTAGGGGAGAGGTGGTGGAGTCTGTATGTTGGCTCTGTTTCTGGATACCAGTGGGAATGTGCTGGATGAAGAGAGGGAATAGAAAGCTTTAGGCTGCGGAAGAGGCTGAGGGATGGACAGATAGGAGAGAGGAAGAGGGGGAGATGGAATATATTAGGGCAGGAAAGGATTTTTCCACACTGCACATCCCTGATAGAGCTCTCTGGTCATTGTCATATAGAGCTGGTAGGGAAAAACAGATCTCTTCAACCTTTCCTTGTTGTTCTGGTGGCATTGAAAGGGGAGGTATTGATATTCACGGGGCTTTTTTCCAGCTCTTCCCACTCGGGATTTTTTCCATCCTCCATCCTCGGGATGGATTGGGGTCAGGTCCTGCCACGGGGTGAGGCTTGATGGTTCAGTCAGCCTCAGGCCTGGTGTGGTTTGGTGGTGCTGAGCTTGTGGAGGGACCGTGGGGACAACAAGGCGGTGGCCAAGGCAGAGCAGAGCTGGCACTGAGGGGAGCTGGGAGCTCCGAGCCGGGCTCTGCCTTCGTGCGCGCGCGGACGCGGATGGCTCCGTTTCCACGCGGGAACGTGCAGGTCGCCGTGGGATGGATGGCTGCTCCCACCTGGCCAGGGATGGCGTGGGTGGCCCTGGGGCCAGCCAGAGCGCTGTGTCGGTAGCCGGGTGCGGATGGCTCGGGGGCGGCCAGATGGGACCGGAGGCTCGGCCGCTTGCCGTGGGAATGCTCGAGCGTGGCACCGGGCCCTTCCCATGGAAACCGTAATCACCGGCATGACTGGAGCACCTTTCCTGTGAGCTCAGCTGGGAGGGTTGAGGTTGTTAAGCCTGGAGACCTTAGAGCACCCTGAGAGAGCTGAGGAGGGACTTTTGACGTGGTGGTGTTGTGACAAGTTGTAAGGCAAGGGGAGGATGCCTTCAAACTGTTAGGAAGTGGTCACAACAGCAAGAAGCTTTTGGACAGTGCTCTCAGGCACATGGTGGGATTCTTGGGGTTGTCCTGTGCGGGGCCAGGAGCTGGATCTGATGATCCTCGTGGGTCCCTTGGTGCTCAGGATGTTCTGTGTTTCTGCGATTGCGTATTCCCAGGGCAGTGTTCCTGGAGCTGTGTGTATCCCAATCTTTGCTGTGCTGACACAAAGGTTAAAGCTGGGGATCTCCCCAGCTGCTAATGTGTGTGAAGGACCCTGCCAGCCCTGTTAACTTGCTCTGTGTGGGGGCTGCTCAGGTGACAGGAGCTCTGCGGCATTTCAACCTGGCCTTGTGCTTGCTGGGGAACTTCATGTTCCCCTCTGTGCTCCCAGGGCAGCATCAGCTCACGGCGATGTCTCTGAGCATCTCAGGGCCGGCCCGACGAAATCCCCCTCCCAATTGCCGCGTGCTTCTCGGGAGGAGTGAATTTGGAGCTGTTAAACATCCAAGGATGTCTGGGAGCTTGGGAAGGACTGGAGCCTGCACTGCTCTCCCAGTGTGGGGAAGGCTCCCAGGGGTGTCAGCGTGGGCAGCCCGTGGGGGCTCGCTGCGGATGCTCAGGGCCAGGACGAGGAGGCCCAGGGACGGGGAGGGGGGACAGCTCTGTGCGCTGCCCACGCCACTGGAAGGAGGGGATTGAACCCGTTTGTTTTTCCTCCGCAGAAGAGACAGGCGGAGGAGACACCACATGTCGATGTGGGAGCCACGCAGCAGCCACCTGTATGTGGGCGGCGGGGGCGCGTGTCCGTCTGTGGCTCCTGTGCTGTCTGTGCACACCCCGCTCCCCTCCGGCCTGGCCGGCAGGGACGGGAGTGGGAATTAATTGTGTGTGTGTGTGTGTGTGTGTGTGTGCTGTATCCGTGTGCCCCCGTGCTCCCCTTCTGGGGCGTGTGCCGATCCCCCCGTGTGCGCTGCCGTGGGGCCGTGGCTGTGTGAGCGGTGCCCCTGTGTGCTCCTGGCTGTTTCCCTGTGCCATGGGGGTGTCGGGAAGGGCACGTCTGTCTTCTCCAGGGTGTTGTTTCACCACGGTGCAAAGGTTTTGTGGCGTAGCCCAGAAGCCCAGCGCAGCTCCTTTCCCTCAGACACTCAAAGTCGCTGCTCCTCAAGCCTCAGGGCAGGCTTTCTACCCGGGATGTGCTGGGAGAGAGGCGAGGAGAGGCGCCTGGATGCAGCGAGAGGGCTTGGCCCGTGTTTAAGGAGCCCCCAGGCAGTCACTCGAGGGGAAGGTGGTCCCTGCCTGTCTGGGATAGGGCAAGCCAGGATGCTGGCTGCTCCCAGAAGCCAGACGTGCTGCCTGAAAGCTTCAGCCGGGGCTGGTCATCCATCAGCCTGATGCTTTCCGAAGGGGCACAAGCACGCTCTCAGCCCCATTTCCAGCCCCCCGCCAGCGCCAGAGGGACACTGACGAAGCCTTAGCACAGCCTGTAACCCTGGCGGTGGCACTTCCTTCTCCCTGGGATTCCCAGATTAAATCCAGGGCGGGTGCTTCCCCGGGGGATGGCGTGGGCAGCCGGGACGGTGACCCCTCGCTGTCCCCCGTTGCAGGCGGGAGCGTCGCCGGCGGCACCACATGTCGGTGTGGGAGCAGCGCACCAGCCAGCTGCGCCGGCACATGCAGATGTCCAGCCAGGAGGGCATCAACAAGGATGAGCCACCCCTCATCAATCCCCACGCCAGCATCTTCCGCAGGAAGAGGCCCGGGGAGGGTGTCACCCTGGAGAAGTGCGCTGAGGAGCAGGGCAAGGGCGAGCGGCCGCTGGCCGAGGGACCCGAGCAGCCGGTCCCAGGAGCCAACCCCGGCGGCGGTGAGGACAGGACATCGCCCCGGGCCAAGCGGGACAAGGACATGTGGCAGCAGAAATCCTGCCATGGGAACTGTGAGCCGGGAGAGCAGGACGGGGCGGGAGGCAGCGCCGAGGAGAGGGCGAGGATGAGGCAGAGCCAGCGGCGCAGCCGGCACCGCAGGGCCCGCATGGAGGGGAAGGACACTGCTGGCATCCTGGGGAGCCGCTCGGCCAGCCAGGAGATGGGGCTGGAGGAGGCCAGCACCACCGAGGGGACACAGGACGGGGACCGGCGTGGGGACGTGGCCGCGACCGAGGCGCTGATTCCGGGGGATCCCGAGGCGAGCGGGGAGCCCATCAGGTTGGTACCTGCAGGGCACATCTTGCCACCCCCACAGCTCCTCCTGTCCTCTTTTTGCCCTATCCCCGTATCTTCTCACACCTCCTCTTCTCCCCTGTCCCTGCTGCAGGACTAACGGGGTCCCTGCCGGCGATGCCGATCTGATTGGGACCGCCAGGAAGGGGAGCCCCCCGCACGCCGCAGCCGAGCTCTCCCAGGGCAAGACGGGCAACCTGACGGAGCAGGACTGCAGCAGCCCCGACACGAGCGAGCAGGCGCTGCTGGAGCACAGCCACACCGTGAGCCGCAGCGAGCCCGACCTCTCCTCCATCACCCCCAACACCGAGAAGGCCACCGAGAGCACGGCCATCATGATCGATGTCCACGACTCCGCTGTGGTACAGAGTGAGGACCCGTCTCTCTTTCCTGAGCCCCTCTCCCAGCCCTCGGGGACCCTGTGGGGATGGAAAGCCGCTTGTGTGGCATTTCCTACCCGTGTCCATCAGCTGGGGGGGATCTCCTTGGTGCTTGTGGCAGCACCTCACCCCAGTTTTGCAGGGCAGCTGATGTGCCAGCATCCCCTGGGGCCCAGGTCCCTTTCTCACCTCTTTCCATCCACCCCTTCAACTGATCCCTCACTTCCCCTTCCTCTCTGTCTGGGCAAAACTCTCATATTCCCTGTTTTTCCTGGAACATCTGTAGCCTCCGGCAGCTCGCTGTCACTCAAACCCCTTAGCAGCATCCTCGCTGTCAAGGTGAGCTGCTTTAAACAGTGTTATTAATTAACCAGCAAGGTGAAAGCTGGCCTTGTTAAACCCATTTCATCTGCTCCATCCCAGCAGCTCCTGTGTTTTCCTCCTTGCCCCTGTAAGGGCACAGGGATTCAGAGCAGGAATGAGGGGGGTTGCCTGGGTGGCAGGGACACCCCAGAGTGTTGTCTGGGTGCAAGGCCAGGCAAAGGCTCTCCCTTTCCTGCAGTTAGCAACAAGACAGACGGCGAAGCCAGCCCCTTAAAGGAGGCCGAGAGCAAAGAGGATGAGGAAGAAATGGAGAAGAAGAAGCGGAAGAAGGAAAAGAGCGAGACGGGCAAAGCGATGGTGCCGCACAGCTCCATGTTCATCTTCAGCACCACCAACCCGTGAGACGTTTTTCATGCTGGGGCTGGGGAGGGATGCAAGGGCAAGGACCCCAGACATCACCAAAAACAAGGAATCCCCATGAGAAGGGAGCTGAGCATCTCCCAAACAGGCTTGAGAAGCAGCCACAGAGCTCCCCAAGCCCCACATCGCTCTCCCTCAGTGGCAGCCACACTCATGGCTCTCTCTCCCAACTGCTGATTGCTAAACTGGGAATCTTATTCCTGGCTTGTTGTATTTACCTGCAGTTTTCTGCTGCTCTGTAGCTCTTCCCCACATCCAGCAGCCTGGAAGAGTAAACACCCCAATTTCTTAGGGATGCTCCCTGCCTGGCTGTGGGGCTGAGACAGCTGAGAAGAGGGATCAACAAGCCTAAGCGCCCCTTGGCCTCCCTTCTTTTGCTCCTCAGGCTTTGCTGCCCATCTCCCCACCCTGGAAGGATGGCAATATGGGCTGGGCTTTGCTCGTGGGCTGCCAGGGGCTCACGGGTGGGGTGTGGGCTGTGTCCCCACAGGGTGAGGAGGGCCTGCCACTACATCGTGAACCTGCGCTACTTCGAGATGTGCATCCTCCTGGTGATCGCCGCCAGCAGCATCGCCCTCGCCGCCGAGGATCCCGTCCTCACCAACTCCGACCGCAACAAAGTGATTGCAGCCCCCTCCCTCTCCCCCCACTGCTGCAGGCTGCAGGATTTCAGCTCTGCAGGAGCTGTAGGGTCAGGGCAGCTGGTGGTGGGACCTGCACTGTGCCGCGGTGTCGCACTAGATTAGGAGGCAGTACGACACTGACTCCCTTAGCTTCATTGTCCAAGAGAGCCAAGTTTATTACTCCCAGTCTTCTTTTATACACATGTTTGAGAAGGTCTGAGAGGTAAAACTCTCATTGGTCATTAAAGCAACACATCACCAGCATTGGTTAAGTGGAACACTCTTGACTGTTTTCCTAAACACCACCTGTAGAGATTGTTTTGTCCTTTACCAAGGACTGTTTGGAGCCTTTCTCCTTCTTTCTCAGCCTAGAATGAGAAGCCTGTGTGACTTAGTTTCACACAGGCTCTGTTCTCTGCTTGCTTTTTGCATTTAGCAGAAATGGAATGTGACTCCTTCCCCATCACCTTCTGGGAGTCGCTCTCAGCTTCCCTGGGGTTTAGGGTCTGGGAAGAGACCAGGAGGCCTGGTCAGCTGTAAAGTGGCTTGAACTGAGGAGATGCTGGTGCAGGCACACAATCCTGGCTAGCAGCATCATTTCCAAGCCATTTGCATGGGGAATGATTCCCTCCTGCCCGCACAGGCTGGGTTTGGGGCCGCCCTGAGCTCTTGAGGATGAGGCTGGCTTTGGCACAAGCCAACCAACCCTGTGTCTGCCCCTGAGCCAGGCAAGCTGCTGTAGCTGGGTGTCTGGGTGGGCATGGTTTGCTTGGCAGCAGCTGCAGAGCACCTGTGCCCTCTCTGTGCAGGTGCTGAGGTATTTCGACTACGTCTTCACCGGTGTCTTCACCTTCGAGATGGTGATCAAGGTAAGAGCCCTGACAGGGTGCAGCATCCCTGGGAAATAGCTCTGGTTTGCAGTTCTGGCCCTAAATTTAGATGGTGGAGACCTTAAAGTCTGGTTCTCATCAGTGGTGGTCCAGAGGGCTCAGCACCTCCTTTATCAGCCTCCAGGCTTCCAGAAAATATGAACTCCTACACCCGGGGCACTGGGATGTGTCTGCAGTCCCACAACTCATCCTGTCCACTTGATGTCTGAGCTGCTCAATCCCTGCCTGTTTTTCTCTCTGTATCTCCCCTCCAGATGATTGATCAGGGCTTGATCCTGCAGGATGGCTCCTACTTCCGAGACCTCTGGAACATCCTGGATTTCATCGTGGTGGTGGGAGCTCTGGTGGCTTTTGCCTTGGCGTAAGTGGCCGTTTTCAGCTCCCTGCCTTCCCTCAGCTGGGCTGGGAGAAGGATCCAGCTGTGTGTTTTGGCTACTAGACTCATTTCCTTCCATATTTTATTTTATTTTTATTTTATTTTTTGCTCCTGGCAGTGAGGTGTGGCTGCCCCAGAGATGTGTTTGTCAGAAGCTGGTGAGAAATCAGGCAGGGAGCAAGGCAAGGCAAGCTGGAGTTGCTAGGAAGAAGCTGGTGCTGAAGGTGGATTTGAAACAGAGCAGAAGGGGCTGTTAGAGAGGGGAAAAATGGCCTAAAGGAGGGGCTGATGACAGGAGAGGGCCTGGCAGCCACACAGATGGGAGCTGTGGCCTTGTTCACAGCTCAGGTACCATAACCCATCCCTGCCATCTACCCCAGACTGGGCAGCAGCTCCTTCTCCTGGTTCTCACCCACTTGGACCCCTCTGTCTCGTTGCTTGTGCCTTCCTCACCCTCCTCATCACATTCCTCACCCAGTGCTTTCAGTCCCTGCTCCCTCCTTGGGAAGAGCGTGGGGGAATTCAGCTCACTCAGCACAAGGATGAAGCAGCCCCTGGGCAGGGCAGGGGGCTGACCACAGACGTGGGGAAAGGGGCTTGGGGCAGGTTTGCTGGCTGGGGAAAATGTTCTGAGCCTCTGGGAAGCCACCACGAGGGTGGATCGAGCATCTCCAGGGTGTGCCTGGTCCTTCCTCAGCCCTTCAGAGCGTGTCTGGCAGGGCTCAAGGGCATCAGCAGCCTGAAGATGCACTGAGTGCTTTGAGGAGCAGGACCAGGAGCCTTTTCCTTCCAAGGCAACTTCCATCAAGGATTGTGATGGCTGAAGGAGCACAGGTTGTTGGCTCAGCCTGCCTCCTGCTCTCTCTTTCAGCCATAGCTGGGTAGACACTGAGCTGCTTGTGCCATGGGTGGGGGCTTTTTAATCATGTAAACCTGCAGCATTGTCCATCTGCCCCACCCCCAGCGTGGCTCCTGCTGGAGGAGATGAGCTCATGGCTTTGGGAGTGAAGGGAACAAAGGCACCACGGTGATTTCCGATGGGTTCATGCATTATAAAGCATTTATAAGAACACCTGCCTCTCCCCTGAGCAGCCCAGCACCACCACAGCCGTGGGAGCTGCAGGATATTCACCAGCTCTCCATGTCCCAGCCTGCCACCCTCCCTCCCACCCTCCCTGCTGGTGTCCAGAGGAAAACTGGGGGAGATGTTTCAATCCATCTCCTCTTCTTCTCCCTCCATGAGCTCTTTGATGTGGGGCCAGGGCAGGGGGAGTGTCCTTCTCCTTTTCTCCTTTTCTCCTTCTCCTCCTTCTCCTTCTCCTTTTCTCCTTCTCCTTTTCTCCTTCTCCTTTATCCCCTTCTCCTTTTCTCCTCCTCCATGTGCTGGGTGGGAACAGCAATGCCCATGGGGTGGTTGTGGTGATAACCTGGATGAGAGCAGCTGGTGACTGAGTCTGGCACTTCCCAGCAGGAATTCTGGGGTGTGCCATGCAGGTGTCCTGCCCCTTTTGGAAATCTTCCTGGTTTCCCCACAGGTCTCCTGGGTGGCTGTGGGCACAGCAGGAGGTGTTTGAGCAGGTTCATCACCCACAGGCTGTGTGTGCCACTTCCAGATCACTGATAACCAAATGTCCACCCACAAAGCATCTCCGTGTGCTGCTGTGGCTTCTCCACTGCTCCCTCAGAGGCCACAAACCCTGAGAGGGAGAGGCTGAGTCCATCCATCCATCCCTCTCCACATGGAAATCTAATCCATCAATCCACACACAGCCTCAATAAAAAGCTGTAAATCTCCAAAGGGTTCCAATTAAATTAGCTGAAATAACCAGAACCACAACTAAAGACCCTTTGCCCACCTTTGCCTCCCTCAGAGGAGGCATTTCACAGCAGTGTTCCAGAGCTGTTCAGGGGTGGTGGAAATGTTGATGGAGGGGCTGATTACCCAGCAGAGGGGCCTCTTTCCTTGCAGCATCTCCTTGTGCCCATTGGCACCAGGGTCTGGAAGCAAGAATGACCCCTAGGTACTGCAAAATAACCTGTTGTGAGGCAGGTCAGGACAGAGGTCCCACCAGAGGAGCTGCAAAGTTAAATTGTCACCTTTTCAGCACACACCCCCCACATGCTGGACTAACAGCCAGGGCTGGGGTTAGTTTTATGTGTTTTAGGCAATGTTTTGCTCACAGGCTTTGCCCCCAGTGCTGAGCACTCTGTGTGCACGTGGCAGGGACTTGGCTCAAACAGGGACAGAGTTACCCTGGAGCCCACCTTGGCTTGTGCAATCCAGTGTCCTGCTGGCTTGCAGGAGATCCTGCACTGCAGCTCAGGCTTTTAATTAGTGGAGCTCTCAACAGAGGCAATTTAGCAGAATTTGGATGGGAACTACTGTGGTTTGCAGGTTGGTTCCCTTGGAGGCACCTTGGCTCACTGAGCCCCACAACTTTTGGCTAAGGAGGACCATGTGCCTTCCTGGTGCTGCCCACTGTCCCATTCTGTGCAGGTTCCTCTTGCAGCAGAGCTTTCAGCAGGTCCCCCCACCCAAAATCTCCAGCAGGGAGGGCAGGAGGGGCTTCTGGATGAGTCCCTCCCTGGAGATGTGCCCCATCCTGACGGTCTGCTCACTGTGCCTTTCACCCGAGCTCTGGGGTGGTGGTGGGCAGCGGCTGCAGAGTCCCCATGCAGCTCCCCTGACACTTCTCTTACCTTTCTCCTCTTTCTTTTTCCATCTCTCTGCTGGTGCTGCTTGGTTGGATGTCTCTGCTGGGCTGGATCGCTGACAGGAATGCTTTGGGGTAACTATGGCGCTCGAGATCTTGTGGGATGCTGTTGCTGGGAACGCAGGGGGGTGGGTGCAGCTGGATGTCAGTCTGTCCAACACCTGGGCTGACCCTTAGCTGCATTTTCAGGGACTGAAATGCTCTGCAGGAAGCCCTGAGGGCTGAAGGATCCCACCTCAGCAGGTGTCAGACACTGCAGTTGGGGTGTCCTTGGTGACAGCTTGCACCAGTGTTGAGTGCTGCCCTCAAACCCACACCCCAGCCCTCACTCAGCTGCCCCAGGCCCTTATCCAGGGCCTATTTCCCAGCAAAACAGGAGCAAAGTGAGTCCTAGGTCCGTCTGTACAGCTGCTTCCCATGCATGTGAGGGCTGTGCTCCTAGGGAGAACTATTAATTAGTGGTTTTGTTTACATCTCGTAATGATTAAGCCCATTATTGCACTCCCTGTTGCATTAACCCTCGCCAAGGAGCTGTGTAATTGGGAGCATCTGTTGTTGCAAGTAATTTCCTTGATGTTTTTCAAGGGTGCCTGGTGGGTCCAGGCTGTGCCACCTTCACCAGGACCTCGCTGCTCCACCCTGAGATCCAGACTTTAGTTAAAAGACAAGAAAATCCCCCAGGTGTTGTGGTTGGGGGAATAATCATCATATTGAAGAAATGAGGGTCATGAGGGGGCTTTTCTAAAGGATTCCACTGGTAAGCTCTGCCTGCCTCAGCTGACTTGGGGTGGAGGCAAGAGCAGCCCTGATCTGGAGAGACCTTAGAGACCCTTCCAAGGGTCCAACCCCTGTGCCTTGGGCAGGGACACCTTCCACAAGACCAGGTCCTTCAGCATTTGCCTGGAGCACCTCCAGGGATGGGGCACCCAGAGTTTCCCTGGCAATGAGTGAACCTCCCTCATTTTATTTGAATTTCTTGCAACTGGTAGGAAACAATTTGCAGTGGTGGTGACCCCGTGCGAGCCCCATTTGCAAACAGCGCGTGCCTGAAGGAGGGAAGCAAAAACCTCCTGTGCCCTGCAAACCTCCTGGCACTGCCTGCCCCAGCCCTGGCACTGCTTCCCACAGCAAGTTAAGGTCACTGGAAGGGTGCTAATCCCGGGAAAGAGAGGATTGCCTTGTTTTCCATCTCTGCTGGCTGTCAGCGCCCGTGTTGGAGGAGCTGCCTTTAGGTGGGCTGAGAGCTCAGCAATGTTTGTGCCCCTCCTGTTCCCGTCTTCACACGTGCTGGGGGGGTGTTGCTGGCAGCTCAGCTCCCCAGGGCACCCAGGTCTACAAGGTTATTGTCTCTCTGTTCCATTTCTGGCTGCCTGTGCCTCCCTCCGACGTGGCAGGACCAACAAGGGCCGGGATATCAAGACCATCAAGTCTCTCCGTGTGCTGCGGGTCTTGAGGCCCCTGAAAACCATCAAGAGACTGCCCAAGCTGAAGGTAAGGAGCTCCATCTCCTGCCTTCCATCCTCTTTTCCTCTTCCCCTGGGAGCAGGGGCCACCACAGTGATTTGCTTGTGAGCAATAAAAAAGTTGTTTTCCAAGCTTTTGGGGTGTTTTAGGAGCCCCATCTGCAACCACAACACCCTTCTGGGTGCTGCTTCCTGTCTGGAGGTGCAGTGAGTTTTTAAAAGCAAGCCTGGACCACTGCAAGGTGTCCAGAAGTAGTTCCTCTGCCAGGGAAAGTGGAGCTTGAGCAGACAAAACAGAGCAAAGCCTGGATGTTCTCCTGGAAAATAGGCTGCCCTGCTTTTGGAGAGCTCAAATCTCTTTCCAAAGTTTTTGATCTTTCCCACCAGAGGAGGTTGCAAACAGCTTGGGGTTTTGTGTGTGGTGCTGTCAGAGAGTTGCACTGGGGAAGGATTTCCCATATCAATAATGGGATTATTTCTGTATCACAGGTAGGATTATGAATTTCCCTACCTTAGTCAGAGCCAAAAAAAGAGTATGAGACCAAGGAAGCCCATTTTTTTTTTACTTGCAAGTGATTTGGCTGATTGATGAGACCCAGAATGGTCTCACCCCCAGAAACACGGGGCTTGTTTTTCGTTTGATCACCTTTTCTTCCTGATCAGTGGATGGAGTCAGCTCGTGTCATTTCATTTCTGGAAGTGCCTGTCTCCACCATAAAACAGGGATAAGGACAATCCCCACTTGAAGTGCTGAGGAGGCACTGAGAGCACTAAGGAACGTGCTGCTGTGGCAGGCAGAGGTATTTGCTCTGCCTTGTTATTTGGGGTGATGAGAAACGATGAAGTGTTCGCTAATTAGTCTTGAGTGCTGCTAATTGCATCATTAGGATGGTCCCCTGTCTGCTTCCCTGGTTGCAGAGAACACTGAGGACACAAATACCCATTGCTGGTGCTGTCTCAGGGGCTGCACGGTGCCTACACGTGTGCTGTGGGTACTCTGGGTGTTAACCTCATTCACAGAATAACTTCTGGCCTGGAAGAAGGCCCAGCTCTTTCCCCCTTTCCCCAGCAAGTAGCCTGGTCTTGGTCCTGCCCTTTGCCAGGGCTGTGGGCTCCCCAGGGTGAGCTCTGCCCTCTCTTTCAGGCTGTTTTTGACTGTGTCGTGACATCTCTCAAGAACGTCTTCAACATCCTCATTGTCTACAAGCTCTTCATGTTCATCTTCGCCGTCATCGCCGTGCAGCTCTTCAAGGGGAAGTTCTTCTACTGCACTGACAGCTCGAAGGACACACAGAAGGACTGCATGTAGGCGTCCTGTGGAGTAAATCTGGTGCTGTTGACCCCTCTGGCAAGGGCAGGGCGCTGGGTCACGTCTGCTGTGGTTCCCCATTAAGTCCTAGGCCATGATTTCCTCCAGCATGGGCTGAGCCCTGTCCCCAGTGCTGTGGGCCATCCTTCTATGGGGTGCAGAGCCCTGAATTCGCTCCTGTTCTTTCCTCCTTCTCTCTCCTATTTTACTTTCCCCTTCTCTCTCCCCTTCCTCGTGGCCGTTGTCCAGATTGTCCCCATTTCTCCCTGTGGGGGAGGAGAGGTGACCCCCCCACACACCCACGCTGCCCCCAGGCTTCAAACCCAGCATCCCATGCCCAGGCACCCCAAAAACCCAAGGTCACTGCTCCCTCCCAACCTTGCAGAGGGAACTACGTGGACCACGAGAAGAACAAGATGGAGGTGAAATGCCGGGAGTGGAAGCGGCACGAGTTCCACTATGACAACATCATCTGGGCTCTGCTCACCCTGTTCACCGTGTCCACCGGAGAGGGGTGGCCCCAGTGAGTATTCTGCTCCCTCTGTCCCCTCCAACAGGGCTGGTCACACTGTTGGGGTGGTCAGGTGGGACTGAGAGGGGAGCTGCTGGGCAGGGAGGCTGAGAGAAGAACAAATTATTCCGGCACAGAAGAGCTTTTAGCCCCGCTGTGAGGCTGGGGCTGTGGCTGGGGTTAGCCACTTCCTTAGGGAGTGAATTATGGATAATCCCTTTCCTGCGTGGCCTGGAGATATATTTTAGGCCAATATTAGGGATAATGGTAGGACTGGACCTCTCTAAATGCTCATGTGAGTTTGGGCATTATTTTTTTCTCTGCATGCAGAGCACAGGAAAATCCATTTTCCATCAGGGACGTGGCAAAGCACCATAAAACTGCAGCCATTTAGAAGGGTCATCCTTGAAAGCAGACTAGGACAGAGCTTTCCCTTGTCATTACACGATGGACAGACAGAGCTGGGTCCCACTGGAAGTGATGGATGTATCCCTGGTTGCTTTTCTTCACCTCTCTGCCCACAGGGTGCTGCAGCACTCGGTGGATGTGACGGAGGAGGACCGCGGGCCCAGCCGCAGCAACCGCATGGAGATGTCCATTTTTTATGTCGTCTACTTCGTGGTCTTCCCTTTCTTCTTCGTCAACATTTTCGTGGCTCTCATCATCATCACCTTCCAAGAGCAAGGAGACAAAATGATGGAGGAGTGCAGCCTGGAGAAGAACGAGGTATGGTGTGGGGAGGGGGAACGAGGACATTTCCATGGGGTTTTTTTAGCAATTTGGGAGCTCGGAACTCCCTTGCTGACGAAAAGGTGAGAAACCCATGAGCCAGCTGCCTTCCAGGATCATGAAGGAAAGAATCTGTGGCATCCATGAGGTCTGATGGGTGTGATTTTGTTGCAGAGGGCCTGCATTGACTTTGCCATCAGCGCCAAGCCCCTGACGCGGTACATGCCCCAGAACAGACACACCTTCCAGTACCGCGTGTGGCACTTCGTGGTGTCCCCGTCCTTCGAGTACACCATCATGGCCATGATAGCGCTCAACACCGTGGTGCTCATGATGAAGGTGAGCTGGTGCTCAGAGTGAGGCTGTCCTCTTGCATTTGGAGCAGTAGGATCAATCAGGATGGGAGCAGAGGGTCTGGAGATGCTTTGAGTCAGTGTCTGTGTGTGCAGCCGCTTGAAACAGCACAGGACCCCAAACTGGAGGTGGCACATGAAATGACCCAAGTTGTTTAGACCTTTAAGTAATGCAGGCAGATCTGGATTTCCTCTGTGCTCCCTTCTTAGAAGAAGTGGCATCTGTCCTGGGAGAGGGGTGGAGAGAGTAAGGAGGAGATGTTCTTGATGCCACCAGGCCAGGGAACATGGGACCACCACAGGCCTGTCCTGAGGGAGGGGTGAAGAAAGGAAGGAATTCTGGAGGCAGCCAGGGCAGCAAACCTAGGCCATGCCAGGTCTGTGCTGGGACAGTCATCAGCCAAGAGGCTGGCAGGCCCCCTCCTGGCTAGTGCTGTCTGTGTTTCCATCAGTACTACTCTGCTCCCTACACCTACGAGCTGGCCCTGAAGTACCTGAACATTGCCTTCACCATGGTGTTCTCCTTGGAGTGCGTCCTCAAGATCATCGCTTTCGGCTTCCTGGTGAGTGCCTGCTCCTGCTCTTTATCAGGGTGTTAATTTGGACTTTGGCAGAGCACAGATCACAGGGGGAAGGTGTTAATAACGTGAGGTTGCTGCTGCTTATTTTGGATCCTGGCCTGAGAGCTGCTTTTGGCCTGGAATCCCTTTGGTTCTCATTGCACCTCCCAGGGCTGGATGCTGCTGGGGGAAGCCACGCTGATGTTTTACTTCTTGCCTTGTGCTGTGTGCCTGGACTGTGCATGTTCTGTGCTGCTGCTCTGGTAGAGCCCAGTGCTGCTGCACGTGCTGCTGGCTGTGCTCCCTTGTCCCCACAAGGCAGGAGGGGCTGGTGCACTTCTGTCCTTGGCCTGAACCAGCTGGACCAGACCTGAGGGCTGGCCTAGGACAGAGGCTGCACAGAGTTAAGAATAAAGCAGGTATTTATTCAAAGGCCTTAAAGGACACACCTCGGGCACTACAAGAGCCTGGCCAGGGCTACGCCCAAGATGGACCTAAAAATGGTCACAGAATGGATGATTGCTCATGAGGTCTCACATTTTTATAAGTTTTGGTCCATCTGCATATCAGGGTTAATTGTCCAATCACTGCTTCAGGTTATGAAGTCACATCCTTGTTTTCTCTCTTCAGTCCAGTGATATTTCTGCTTTTGGGCCTGAAACTTGTAATGATTGTCCTTGGTATCAAGCTGGAAAAGGAATTGTTTTGTCTGCCTGCTCTGTGAAAAGAGCTCACTAACACTTAATATGAAGCTCAAAACTACACACCTAGGCAGCACAGAATATGAAAAATATGAAAGCTAAATCTTAAGGCATCAGAGCAGCAGCGAGACCTCCCTGGTTGATTCACAGTCCTCAAACTCCCAGCTGCTCATCTGGGATCTGAAACCACGGATCACTCTTCCTTCAGCTATTCCTTGCTGCTTGTGGGAGACAAAGTCCACTATCAGGAGGGTTTCTAGCCTCCCTTCTTGCACCAGTCATGGTCATGTTTGGTCCTGTACCAGCTGCTGCACAAATAGCAGGGGCTGAGATGTGTCCAGGTGTGGAGAGGAGACTGGCTGTGAGGGTCAATGACCTAGGCTGTGGCTGCTTTTCCTGCTCCCATTTGCCAGGGTGGTCTGTTGGATGCATGAATCATCTCCCAGGAGAAGCTGCTTGCTGCAGACAGGTCTGCCACTGTCTCAGACACAGGACGGTGTTCCGTGGCTGCATACAAATGTGCTGCGAGGTCCCCACCACTGTCCACGAGCAGCTTTGGCCCGTGGCCCAGCACCCTTCAGCCATCCCTGAGCTCAAATCCACGTTCCCTCTGTCCCTCTTTCTTTTGCAGAATTATTTCCGGGACACCTGGAACATCTTCGACTTCATCACGGTCATCGGCAGCATTACAGAGATCATCCTGACGGACACCAAGGTGAAGCAGGGGCTGGGAGCAGGAGGGTGTGGGGTGGTGGTGGGACCTCCCACCTCCCTCTGACCCTCTCATCTCCTCCCAGCTGGTGAACACCAGCAGCTTCAACATGAGCTTCCTGAAGCTTTTCCGGGCTGCTCGGCTGATCAAGCTGCTCCGCCAGGGTTACACCATCCGCATCCTGCTCTGGACCTTCGTGCAGTCCTTCAAGGTCAGTCTCACGTGCCCTGGCCTCTTCCCAGGCCACAGGGATGAGGTGCTGCTCCCAAATGCGGGCTGTTCCCAAGGCTTTGTAGCAGAGATGGATCAGCACAGCTCACCTGTGCGCTTTGTACTCCTCTGGGGCTGGAGCTGGGAGAGATGAGGTGACTCATCTGCTTCTCTTGCAGGCACTCCCCTACGTCTGCCTGCTGATCGCCATGCTCTTCTTCATCTATGCCATCATTGGGATGCAGGTGAGACAGATGTGTCCGTGTGTGTCCCTCTGGCACAGACGGTGACACCAGCGTGTCCCCAGCACCAGGAGCGAGCCCTGTGCACCCAGGAGGTGCTGAGGATGGAACAGCTCCTCTGGGAGCTGCACATGCCCTGGGGAAACTGCCCTGGCCTTGCTCACATGAGCTCCACAACTTGCCTTCCCAGCTGGTACCTTTGGAGCTGTGACCTTGGGGACTCAGCTGGGTGTCTGCCACCCGTCTTGTCCCTGCAGCTGTGCCACTGTTTGGGTGCTCACATTTAGAGCCCTGCCCTGAGCTCCCAGCTGGTGGGGGCTCTGCAGAGCGTGGGGAGGTGTCATCTCAGCAGGCTCCAGCTGGTGAATAAGAGGCACGTGAGCCGAGCCCCTCAGCTCCACACGTGCCGCGGGGCTGGCTCGCCTCTGCTGTGACTAAATCCCACGCTGGAGATGTGACAAAGCGCCCTCCACGACGAGCTCTGGGATGTGGAGCTGCCCGATGAGCTGTGCCCAGCACCTGACAGGAGCTGATTTTGGGGGTGACAGAGGCCCCTGGCTCGTGCTGCTTGGCAGCTCTGCTGCTCAGGATCTGCCAGTGCCATGGCTGGTTTTTGCCACCCTGTCCTACATACCTCAGCTCCAGGTGTTCTCCTAAACAGCCACCATCTGACTCAGCCCCCCTCTCTGCCTGGTGGTAGTATTAGATTTTTTTAAATTTTATTTTATTTCTTAAATTTTTATTTTTTTTTTTTAACACCATTGTGAACAAATCCCCAAGCAGTAAAGTCTGTGGGCGTTATTTGAGCAAAATAGCTGGAGGCAGAAAATATTCTACAATTACACATTCCAAAAAACCTGTACAGGGAAAAAATACTCTGCAGTTGGTGTATTTTTAGGTTCAGGGAAAGGGGAATAAATATTGAACAGTAATAACAGCACATTTTTCCAATTTGAGGCACTTTACGAATGTTCAGTATGTCTTACCACAGCCTTGGCTGAGGGCTGTTTTTAGAATATTGTCCATGGTTTGATCTTTGTTGCCTGTCTTGGCTCTTGGGGATGGTGGGGTCTGTCCCTGAGCCCTTCCCCACCCTGTTTGCAATGCTCTCCCTGAGCCCAGCATCACGGATCACACCAAGGGAAAAGCTCCTGGGAGTGTCCAGGGCTGTGACCCAGCACGGAGCCAGGGTGGTGGCACTTGGTCCCTGCTCCTCCAGCATAGCTGGGGCACCGTGTGGTGCTCAGATGGCATCCAGGGATGGATGTTGGACTCAGCTGATCCCAGGCCCTCCGTGCTCCTGTTTCCATGGTAGCTCAGCCTCTCGCAGCCTTTGCCACCCACAGCAAATCCCTGCCAAGGAGAGGAGAGTCTCCTTCCCCCATGGCTGCCTGGCACCGGCTCCTTGGCACGCTGGCTGTGCACCAGCCTGTGTTTGCTGGGGTTCTTTTTGTGCAATCACAGACTCAGAGAATGCTTTGGGTTGGAAGGGACTTTAAAGGCCATCCAGCCCAACCCCATGGCAGGAACATCTTCGGCTGGATCAGGTTGCTCAGAGCCCCGTCCAACCTGAGCTGGAATGTTTTCAAGGACGGGAATGTGAACGTGCTGCTGCTTCCCTGGCTCAACGAGCTCTTGCCTGAAGAGCTGAGCCCTTTCCCTTCCTTCTGCAGGTTTTTGGCAATATCAAACTAGATGAGGAAAGCCACATTAACAGGCACAACAACTTCCGCAGCTTCCTGGGCTCCCTCATGCTCCTCTTCAGGTGAGCAGCCGTGGAAAACGTTCCTCCGCATGTCACAGATGTGTTTAATTTGGGCAGGGGGTGGTGAGGTTTCTCCTGGGGACACCCTGACTCCATCTGTGCCACCACGAGGTGCTGACAGGGCTGTGTTGGGGACAGGAGTGCCACTGGAGAGGCGTGGCAGGAGATCATGCTGTCCTGCCTGGAGGGCAAAGGCTGCGAGCCGGACACGACGGCGACGTCGGGGCAGAACGAGAACGAGCGCTGCGGCACTGACCTGGCCTATGTTTACTTTGTGTCCTTCATCTTCTTCTGCTCCTTCCTGGTGAGCTGCCTCCTCTGAGGGCTCTGGGGATCCCCCTTGTCAGCACCCCAGCTAGCAGGTCATCTTCCACCACCTTCCCACAATCACCCTTTCTTCTTTCTCCCTTCCCTTCTCTGCTCCCTCTCCCCCCTGCTTTCCTTTCTCTCTGCCTTTTCCCCTTTCATTTAGATGCTCAACCTGTTTGTGGCAGTCATCATGGACAACTTTGAATACCTGACACGGGATTCCTCCATCCTGGGCCCTCACCATCTGGATGAGTTTGTCCGGATCTGGGCAGAGTATGACCGAGCAGCGTGGTATGTAGCCAGCTCCTTCTCTCCCAAGCAGCCTCTCAGAGCTGGTTTTAAACCAGGTTCTCTGAGTTCTCCTGCTGGAACTGCAGTGATGTCTGGGATAGTCAGGGATGTGCTGCTGTCACCCGTGGTCCTTACAAAGGCAGCAGCTGGTTCTTGTACTGGTTGGTGGCACTGGCGTCTTGGGTGATGTTCAGTTTGCCATGGGGTGTTCATCCTGAGTGCTGGACGTTCCTGCTCTTCCTCTCCTCCCTGCCCAGCAGGCAAATCCCTCTCAGCCTCCTTCCCTGTCCCCATGCACCAGCTGGGAGCCCTTACCCTGAGACTGGCTCCATCCCTCGGTCCCCAGCTCCTGATAAGAGCAAGGCTTGTTCCCACCCGTGGGGATCTGCTGGGCTCCTGCCAAAGCACCTGCAGAGGACATTGTTTGGGGCGTGTTTGGGGAGCTGTGCCCTGTGCTGGCCAGCCCACTCACCCCTCTGGAGATCTGCACTCCTGCCCTTGCTGATGAGGGCCTTGGAGAGCGGGGCTCCCATTTGGAGGCAGCAGCCTGTCCCCAGCATGGAATGGGCTCATGGGACCCGTACACACCATGGATGGCCAGGTTTTGGCTCTGATCCTGCTGCTGCAGAGGCCTTGCTCTCCACTGCTCCTCCTCCTCAGATGGTCCCAATCATCCCTAGGGCAATGGGGGATCCTTGCCCCAGCTCTGGGAACGTGTTTTCCCTTTCACTCATCCCCAGTACCACCAGGGTGCCTCATGTGGCCCCTTCCAGAGCTCAGGGACTTTTTGAAGCAGTGATCCAGCACAGCCAGAGAGCCTGTGCCAGCTTAACTCCTGGCAGCCACACACGCTCCTTTTGGAGACCCTGCCTCCACTCTTCATGCCCTGCCCTCCCGAGAACAGCCCCAGACAAGGTATTTTTTTCTGCCCAATGTCAGCTCCAGCCAGAGAAAGGGGAGGAGGTGGAGCAGAGAAACACCCAGCTCTGGGGTGGCTCTTGGGAAGGTTTCTTCACACCAGGCACTTGACTCTCTCTCATCACCCATGACGGTGTCTGGGAGTCACTGTAAAACAATCCTGAGCTGTCCCATCTGTGCCATGTGCCCCTCTGATTCCTGAGCAAGCCATGCTTGTAGCCAGTGGTCAGGGGACATGGTGGTGGCAGCCCTGGCCCCTGTGCCGGGCCAGGAACAGGTGAGTACATCCCAACAGCTCCCACCGCATCCCGACAGCGACACCGTCACACGGAGCTCTCCTGGGGAGAACATCCAGCACCAGGGGGGAGCAGGGATGGGTTTTGTCCAGATGGTTGGGTCCTGGTTGGTCCTCCATCTCTGGCCAGCCATGGAGAGGGGATGGGAGAAGAGCAAGGAGAAAGAAACCAGAGGCAAAGGCGCTGGGTAGGACGGCGACGCCGCTCTTTGCCTCCCCGCGTGGTTTCCCTCCGAGCTTGTCCAAGGATGCCCGGGAGGCTGCAGCAGCTGCACCTCAGCACTTCCACCCCACGCGGTCCCGCTTCCCAAAGGGCTCTGGGCTGGAGCAGAGTGGGGAGCTCAGCATCCTGCACCCCCTCCTGCCAGCTCTTTGCCTCGGCTGCTTCCTCGTTTCCGCGGTGCGGGAGGATACGGCCGTGTCCTGGGATGGCTGCACCGGCTCTGGGCAGATGTGCTTCCGTGGGAGGAAAGGGGGGTGTGTGTTCGGGAAGGTTTGCTGCTAATAATGTGCACCCTTGGCAGAGCTGGGCTGGTGGTCGGAGCACAGCACCGGACTCGAGAGCCCCAGGTGCCACAGCCACCAGCTGGTCACATTATCCCTCCCTGTCTCAGGTTCCCCAGATCTTGGAGGCACAAGTGGCTCAGCTGCCAACCTCGCTGGGACCTCGTGGGTCTCGGGGAGTTGGCTGTGTGAGGACAGGGGCTCTGCTGATGTGATGGGGCACAACTCCACGGGGTTAGAACTCCACCAAGCTGCAGGCTCACCCCGTCTAAAATCCCAGCCCCCTCCCACCAGGCGCAGGGCACGATGAGGAAGGGTCCTGGGGTGGTGTCCACCACCAAAACTGTCCTTCTCCAGGGTGAAGATGGGACAAGTGTGAGGAGATACGAGCCAGCTCTCATGGTGGAAAAGGCTGATGCTCACAGCTTTCTCCTCTCTGGGTCTGACAGAGCCAGAAGGAGAAGAGCTGTGCTCTGCTGGGGGGTCTTGCCCCACAGATGGCCCCGTTAAGCTCTCCATCCTCCCCTCCACCCTCTCAGTGTCCTATTAACCCACCTGTGCTTCCTTTGCAGCGGCAGGATCTCGTATAAGGATATGTACAAATTAGTACGGGTGATCTCGCCTCCTCTGGGCCTAGGAGAGAACTGCCCCTACAGGGTGGCGTGCAAGGTTTGCCTCCCAGTCCTCCGCCACAACCTGGCCACGGGACACACCATCCACCCCTCCTTCCCCCCGCTCCACTGCCACCGCGCCTCCCCAGGGAACCCTGACGTTGCTTTCCTTCGAGTTTAAAGAGGTCCACTGCCTCCCAGAGCCAGCAGCTGTTCCCCTCCAGGGGAGGCATCAGTGGGGCCAGGGGGGGCTCAGAGCCTCCCGGGGTGGGTTTTGACAAATTGTGCCCCCCAGCAAGCCCCCAGCCCCAGTTCCACCAGTGCACAGAGCCCTGAGGGGCACCAGGCCGAATGCCACTGTCCCTGCTTGACTTCTCAAAGCACCTCACGTGGGACAACGAGGTTTTTGGGAGGGTTTGCTCCTCAGGAGGAGGGAAGGAGGGAGCAAAGGCTGGAGGATGTTGGGGACTTTACTGTTGTTTTGGACAGTGAGGGCTGGGGGAGGACGAGAAGGCCAGGGTGGCCCCCTGTCCCTGTGGGATGCTGTGCTGTACCCAACAGCCCTGTCCTCAAGTGTGGCACTTTGGAGGACAAACAACCACGTCTCTGAGGAGCAGGACTCGTGCTAGCCTTGCACATAGCTTGCTGGATCTGCCTGGGAGATGGTGACACCAGGGCACACCTCTGGAGCTTGGCAGCTCCTCTCCCTAGAGCTCAGTTCCTGGCTGCTGGCCATGAGTCCAGGCCAGCTGTTTGGTCTCCTGTGTCTCTCTGACTTGAAAGTTTTTTTTTAAAATTTTATTTTGGAGTGACAGCTGAGAAAAATCCTGCACCTGCCTCATTCTCTGAAGTGCCATGACACCTTTGTCTGTGCCACCTCTGCCTGTCACAGAGCTTGCTCTTCCTTCTGCATCCCTCATGGCATCTGATGTACACAAGGGAGCTCGGACAACCCCAGCCCTTGCTCTTGCCTCTGCAGAGGAGGAGAGTTCCTTGCTGCAGCGTGGTGTAGTCACCACACCCTTCTGGAAACATCAGAAAGGCTTTTTCTCCAGCTGGCAGCCCTGCAACAGCTCTGTCACCCTCCACAGCTGGACACAGGGACGGTTTTGCCAGAGGCAAAGCGGCGCGAAGAAGACAAGGCCTGGATGATTGGTCATCTCATTTAGGAAGATGCATTTAGGAACAGGAGGTTTCTTGCAAGGATCTCACATGGGGTCATCTGTTCCAGGAAGGGCTCCTTGGAGTCTTTCCACTCTTCTCTGCTGCTGCATCCCTGGCAAAAGATGACAGCTTGGCTGAGGACACTTGCTTAGGTCCCTGCAGGCAGAAGACACCTTCAGGAGTGGTGAGCCCTTCTCAACAGGGCTCCACTGGCAGATGCTGCTCTCCTAAGCTGGGTCACCTGGGGCTCAGAGGGGTTGCTGTAATGCTTCCTTGGAAGTGGGAGTCTCGGAGTGATCGGATTTCTGCTGACTGTGGATGGGCAGAGCGGTGAAGCTGGATAAATTCAAGGAGGGGAAGAAGCAAAGAGTACTGAGAACAGCTTCTGCTACATGGGAGAGACCATCCCCATCTCTGCCTTGTGTTACCTCGGTCTCCTCCTCCCTGTGCAGGAGATATTTCAAAAGCAGAAGATTTTCAGGGGTTCCTTTTGGGAACAATCCCCAAAAGATGAAAAAAACCCATCCATGTGGTTGTTGCATCTTGCCAGATCCCAAAACACCAAGTCAGCTTGCACACCTTTCAGTTCAGTGAGCCTGCCCTGCGTGTCGAGGTGAATGCTCCACAGATAATATCCCTGTGGACATCACCTCTTCCTGAATCTGCTCTCACAGCATTCCTGGTGCTCCCTGCCCAACAGCCTGTGTGGCACTTACTTCCTAACCACAGGAGGACAGCTGTCCTGTCTCCCACATCTCCTCCTCTGCCACTCACAGGCTTCTCTCAGGGCCCAGCCATCAATCCCTGGTGGTTTTACAGTCCACCTTGTGCTGTAGCCATGAGCCACATCTCTGTCCAGACATGGATGGATGGGTCAGATCCCCCATCCCGGATGTGTCTGTGCTTGGACCAGCTCTTGGGAGCCATCCTGCTCAGGTGGATGGCATTCCTCCTGCCTGCCTGTGCTTCACTCTGTGGGGAGGTGGTGTCTGGGCACAGCTGTGCTGCTCAGCAAGCTCCAAGATCTCTGCTCTGAGGAGCAGCAAAGTGTGCAGTTCTCATGGGATCCACCTTGGCCACCGACTCAAAGTCTTGTCATGGACTCCATTTCTCCTTCATCGTGTGGAGAATCTCAGTATGAAAGGCAGTGCCTGTTGGGTGCTGGGTTTCCCAAAATTCCCCCTGCCAGGAAGGATGGCTGGAAGATCACTGTCTTGCTTTCTTTTTTTGCATGGAATTCATGCATGGAAATTTCATATATCTCACCCAGAGCTGGGGTGCATCCAGCTCTGCCAAGGTGCTGCTTGCCGACTCCAGGGTATTTCCTCTTGATCATCCTTATCATTCTCCAGTGTTGTTATCAACCATCTTTAGGGTGTGACTGGCCCAGCCTGTTCTGCACCCCAAACAGCTCCTGTCACCAGTTCTGTCCACATCTGAAATGTCAGGACTTACCTTGGCAGGGCCCTTTCTGACCAGGGGGCTGCTTCCAAACCCTGAGGAGAGGAGATCTCATCTCCCCTTTCCACGCTGCTCTGACCACATTCTAGGGAGGAAGCCGAGGTCCCGTGGGGATGCTAAATTTTTTGGCAGTGCCCTCTCCCACAGGGCACCCCAGCTGAGAGGGGGTGAGGGTCAATGCCTTTGGCACCACGAGGTTGCCCCAGCCCGTTGACCATCCTGAACCTTGCAGCGCAGGCTGGCAGCCTGGCACGAGGGGAAGAAGAGGTGACCAAGCCCAGGACCCCTGGGAGATGTGGCCATGCAGAGAGAGGGAGACACAGCCTGGCTACCCCAGCCTGGCAGAGGGCAGCCCTGGGTGGCCCGGCCCGTTTTTGGGGGCATTCTCAGCGATCCCAGGCAGGTCCTTACGGAGCAGAGGAGTGCAAGGGGGAAGGGTGGCTGGGTGGGGGTGTCCCGTGGGAAACCCAAACGAAGCCCAATGTTGGAAGGCCCAAACAGCTGCCTCTGCTGAGACTCTTTAAACTCCAACCTGGTGGAACTTGCAGCCGCATGTGGGAGAGAGCCAGGGCGGGAGCATGGCATGCCCAACTTTTCCTCCCGGTTTTTTTTTTCCAGCCGATTCAGCATGCCTTTTGCACTGGTGCATGGTGGGAAAGTGGTCCATCCGCAGAGCCAGACGGAAGCAACTGGGCATCTTCCTTTGACAAGTGACCCTGGCCCACTGCCTTCTATGCAAGATGCTGCCTCCCAATTGCATAGACCCCCACGAGCTGGGGATACACAGCCTTTGGCTATGGGTTAGGTGGCCATGCCAAGCAATACCAGGCACCCCCCCGGGAGGGAAGACGCTCCGAAGGCCACAGAGCACCGTGGTGCAAAGCACCCTTATCTCAAATAACCCATGGCTCGAGTGCCGTGTATCTGATTTATACCACTCGCACACAGCCCTGGAACCTGTGGGACGAGGTGGGGGCTGCTGGAGGGCTTTAGGAGAGGGGTTGAGACCAGAGGAGTCGTCCCAGGCTGGTAGCGAGACAGGCGCTTGAGGCCAGCAGCAGAGAGGAGAGGGGTGAGTTGCTTTCTGCCAGCATTCCTGGGTCTGTGTGAGCAGTGCTATAAATCCACATCAGGACAGTCTCTCATGTATGATTTGCCTTGATTAACGGGTTTCCTGTTCTTTTCCTGTTTGTCCGTTCGTTTTTTTGTTTTGTTTTTGTTTTTTTTTTTCTTTCTCTCCTGTTTTTCCTGTACTATTCCTTTCCGTTTGTACGTTTGTTTTTGTTATTTTTTTTTTTTTCCGCTCTCTGGGAATGCCTCCTCTCTCTGCATCTCCCTCCCTCCCCTTCCCCCCTCCATGAGCAGTGGCCGAATCCATTACACTGAGATGTATGAAATGCTGACTCTTATGTCACCACCGCTAGGCCTCGGCAAGAGATGTCCCTCCAAAGTGGCCTATAAGGTAGATCAACCCTTCCTTCTCTGGGGGTTAGAGCCGAGCAGGAGCCGGGGCACCTGCGGGAGGTGGGACCGGGGGAAGCCGGGGAGTTTTTGGGGTGCCCAACACGTGTTTGGCTCGCTCCTGGGGAGCCTGGTGTGCCCACAAGAGCCCTGGCCACGCTGGCTGCTCTGCGCTGCCCGCAGGGACGCTGCCGTGGTCGCTCGCGGCTCCCAGGGGGAAAAGGAAGGGGGCAGGATCAGCAGTAGGGTGGAAGTGGGAGGGCTGCAGGAGGTGAGGTGAGGTGAGGAGCAACCCTGTAGCCCAGTTAGGAGAGTCTCCCAGTTAGGAGTTCACCCCCAGGGGCTCGGAGCCATCCTCCTCCCAGCCAGTGCAAAGCCCATGGAGATGGGAAGCAGGTCAAATCCCAACTCCCACAGGAGCTGTGCGTGAGGAGCCAGGACCATCCGCAGGGGTTATCCCAGGGATTTCTTGTGCAAGGCAAAGCCAGGGGCCTTCCAAAGGCACCTCTGAGCTGTCCCACCCGCAGTGGCGGCTGTCAGTCAGGTCCTGGCTGCGTAGGCATGGATCAGAAGCCGTGGAAGATGTGCTGTGGGAGCTGTGTGGCTTTCTGAGGCCACCCAGAGCTGCAGGAGGATCTGTTGTCCAGGAGGAAATTAGGGTTTTTCTTGGCCTTTTAGCAGGGCTAGCACAAAGGGATTCCTGCACACTTCCAAAAAATGCTTCCACCCTCTCCGGCTCTCACGTGTTTGCTCACACAAGCACGCATCCACCATCACACTTTTCCAGGGGGGAAAAAGGGAGCCTTGAAAGCAGGAAAGGGACATGAGAAGCTGGGTGAAAAGGAACGGGCAGGGAAGGGCTGACCCAAGGTATTCACAAAGCAAAATATACTCTCTGGAAAGTGGATCTGGTCACTTCGGTTTGCACCCCGCCTGCCCAGGGCGGGGAAGGAGCATGGCGTGTCTAACCTGCCTTGGTTGCCCTTTTCTCTTTCCCTCTGCACTTTTTCCACCCTCCCATTCCCTTCCTTTCCCTTCCTCACCCGTGGATAATTTGGACCCCCTGCATGTGCTGGCAAACTTCATCTCTGAAAGACGCAAAAAGGGAGTGCCAGGATGTAGCATGCTAGAGGAATCCAGCCGATCTGAAGTCCCTGGAGGTTAGGGACCCTCCTCTCCCCTGCCCCAGCTGGGAAGGGTTGAGAGCTGGAAAGCCAAACCACCCGGGAACGGAAACCTGAGCCCATCTCCCCTTCCCGCACATCCCACATGCCCGCATCCCTGATGGATCAGGTGTGTCTTCCCAAAAGTGCCAGGGGGTTGTGTGGCAGCCGTGGGGAAGGGGGCTCAGGGGCCGTTCCTGGGGCGCAGGAGGAGCCCTGGAAGGCAGTGAGCCGGTGTCCTGGGGTGGAAGGAGCCGGGGAGGTGGTGGGCGGGGAGGGGCAGTGGGGGTGATCCTCGCCCTTCTTTTTTGGCTGTGCTGTTTTGACACTCTTTGTTGCTTTTTATTTTTTTTTTTTATTATTTTTATTTTTTTTTTTTAATTTTAATTTATTTTATTTTTTTTATTTCCCCCCTTTTGTTTAATGTTTAATTTCTTTTCCTCCAGCCTGGTCGATGTGTTTTTCGATATTGTTTTCCGTCCGCTGTTTTCTTCTCTCTCTTGCGCAGAGACTGGTGCTGATGAACATGCCCGTGGCCGAGGACATGACAGTCCACTTCACCTCCACCCTCATGGCGCTGATCCGCACGGCCTTGGACATCAAAATTGCCAAAGGTAAAGGCTGGGGCAGGGCCAGCAGGGTTGAAGAGTCACCACGGTCCTGCTGTACAACCCCAGGATGGTTTTGTCTCTGTAGGACACTCGTGGTTGGGTTCTTTCTCCTCTTGGGCTGAGATTGATGAGAGGGAGGCAGTTTTCTCTTGTTCAGACTCGGTTGTTTATTCTTATCTGCATTACATGTATAAAAGGTACAAGGATCTATGTGCACTAAGGTAGAAAGGCACAAAATGGCTAACAAAGATCTTCTTCAAGGTCTTTTATATGTCTGTTTACCCAATTAACAAGTGCCAAGTAAATTATTTTATTTAGTGACCCAACACCTGTGTGCTGCACTGCAGCATTCTCTACCCAATCACCCACTACTACCCAAAAAC